>NC_048222.1:88490401-88790401 GCF_002007445.2 Ailuropoda melanoleuca | reverse complement strand
CACTAAAAGGATTTGATACATGCGACATGTCATTTTATGTCTCTGTATTTATATAAGGAGCAAATGCTTCCCAACATGGAACATCTGTGAAGATAATACAAATTTCTGATACTGTGTTGTCAAAAGGACAAGAAAAAAGAAAGACTTATATAAAAACAAATGCAAATATAGCTAGCTAGTTAGCCAAGAGGGCAAAGGTAGGGGAGACTTACATTAACCCAATCTTCACAGTTGCTAAAAACCTGACAAGGGAAATATGAATTTTAACTAGCTGCCAAGCAATTGGTTATTCATGTGTAACACAAAATACAAGGGAAACTTTAATTTTCTCTTGTCAGTTTTAAACAGAGATGCTGTCAATTCAGCAAGTGCAGCTACTAAACATATTAGAGCAGGGCACCATCCTACTAACATCCAGTCTCCATACAGCATCAAGCGCAAGACCTCTGTGCCATTACCCTTCCATCAGATTTCAACCAGACCTGCCCCTGTTATAAGCTATTTCTTTTTTGGGTAGCACCATGCTCCCTGGGCTCTGCCATGGCCCCCTATTCCCAGTAAAGTAAATATGGACTGACATCTACTCTTTTAACAAGCAGCCATTATGAACTCATCTCCTTGGGCCACTGTCTGGTACTATCAATGGGATTTTTTCGTCACATACGTTTTTCCAGTCACTGATCTGTTGTTAATTTAGTTCAAGTCAATTTAACAGAAAACATTAAGCATTAGGTTAATACGAGGTGCTGGGGCTCTGAGTCACGTACCATGTTTTCCAGTGTGATTCCAAAGATGCTGTCAAGCCACTGGCAGTCTGGTCACAGTCAGAGACAGCCCCAGAAACCCTGCAGATGTGTAGGAAATGTGATACCTATTAATTCATTAAACAAACATTTATTGAGTGCCCCTTACTCTCCTACTCTCAAGGAACTTACATTCTAGTGGTGGGACGTGGGTCATAATATGTAACCAAAAATTAATAAGATTAACCACCTGAAGTTCCTGCCATGAATATGAAACACGCTAATGGAATAAAGGGGTGATCTGGGGAAGAGGGATGGAACTACTTAAGATACCATAGGCAGGAAGGCACTCTCTTAGAAGATATTTGAACTGAGTCCTGAATAATAAGGAGGCACAAGCAAGGGTAAGGTAGGAAATAGTTTCAGGTCAACTCTGAGCCAGAAGAGAGCAGGACGTGAAGCAGGAGCCAGATCCTTGATAAGAGAGCCTTGTAAGGAGACGGATTTTATTCCAGTTGCAAAAGGAAGCCATTGGAGGTTTTTCACAGCCAGGTCATGATAAAATACTTTGGCTGCTATGTGGGAAACAGATCCTGCAGAGCAGGGGAAGCAAGGACTCCAGTTAGGAGGTTTTGCAGCAGTCCAGGCAAGCTATGATATCATTCTTCACAAATGGATAATCTGTCCTACCAGGCTCATACTGAAATGTTGACTGAGCCTTAAATGAATCGAATGCTTAATGTTTGTCTGACTAGTTGTCAATCATACATTGATGGTATTGTTATATCCTTATAATTTAGGGATTCCTAACCCATTGTTGAGAACTCCTGAAGAACTTACTCTCATCTCCTACTCTGAATGTACCCTGTTAAAAACAACAAACATCCAAGAAATCTCTGACGATGGCTTGAATCTGAGGCCATGAAACAGAGGAGTTCACGGATAAAAATGGTTCTTAGGGGCGCCTGGGTGGCACAGCGGTTAAGCATCTGCCTTCAGCTCAGGGCGTGATCCCGGCGTTATGGGATCGAGCCCCACATCAGGCTCCTCCGCTGGGAGCCTGCTTCTTCCTCTCCCACTCCCCCTGCTTGTGTTTCCTCTCTCACTGGCTGTCTCTATCTCTGTTGAATAAATAAATAAAATCTTTAAAAAAAAAATGGTTCTTAGTTCCTCTCCTTTTTCAGGGCTGTATTCCTAGCACCCAGCACAGAGGCTGACACACAAATATTTGTTGAAGGAGTTAATACATTAGCTTAGTAAAAGCCCAGGAAATACTCCTATTAAACCTTGGTAGTAGAGCACCCCAACCAGCTGAAGACTGTTTCTGTGGGAGGGTAGGATGAATTCGTATCTACGCCAAGCTTGGCACGCCAGCATCCAAGGCTTACTGCTGCTCAAAGCTTCCTCAACTGCCTTACCATTCAGACAATTCCGTATCTAGTACAACCCCCTGTTCGCCAACTCTTCATCCTCCAGAGAGACACTGTAGACCAACATCTCACTCGCATACAATGCCCTTCCTGTGGGCACCAGTCCCTCATCCTGCTTCCCAGATGCCTTCTCCTCTGCCCTAATTCCCACTCTGCACCAGAAACAGGGGAGCCTTTTGTGGGAGCAATCAAGCTGTAAATCACTATTTATATTTCTTGGAGTAAACTTAAGGCTGGGAAAAGGTTCTGGAATGACTGCCCTGGGGACTAAAGCCCATCTGGAAACATGAATAATGTGAAATTTATCCCTCCATGGATCCCTCACAAGACCAATTATAATATCATCCTTCCCGAGAATTTCTGCCAATTTTTTATGGGGTCACCAGAAAGTTATATCTTTAGTGCAAACTGCACAGATTTATAAAATGGGTAGCTATCTGGGCGGGGGGAGGAGGTCCATGGACGTAAACTACAGGAAACTCCACGAACGGAAATGTGTGTAAATTTGCCTCTTCACTGCAGGAAGTGGAATGGATTTATTCATCCATCCACAGATATTTATTGAGGGACTACTGTGTGCCAGGCACTCTTTGAAGCACTGAAGAGGGAGCAATGAGCAATATTAACTTTGCTCTCATTTAGCAGCATCAGAAGATGGCCCATAAAGGACTTACTAAACATGATGCCAAAAGTCAATATGTGGCAGAGATGCACTGAGCAATGTGAAGAAACTACTTCATTCTAGTTAAGAGTGAAACAGATGTGCTGCCCTATTTCTTGAGAGAGTGGGATGGAATCATATTGTTTTAAAACTCCTGGAATAATAAGAAATTTGAAATTTGTATATTCGTTCATGCTTCTCTCCTTAAGCTGCAAAGTTCGACTCTGAAGGATTTGGCAAAAGGCCTCTTTTGCTGAAGCAATCATCTGACAATGTGAGTGGGGATCTGAGCCAGCCAGGTTCTAACTCAACTGGAGCAGTTTGATTAGGTGATGAGCACACATTATCATAAAATTGCAGAGCGGTTGTAATTCACCACATCATGGCTAGAAATTACCTGCCTCCAAGGAAAAACGTCAATGAGCGGTCATCTTCTTTCATGTCAGTAGTTCTTAAATTTTAGTTTCTGAAGAAACACTGGATAAGTCTGTAACAGAGAGATCCCAGCTTCTGCCCTAGAAATTCAGACTGAGAAAGTCTGGGAAAGGGTCCAGGAATTCCTATTTTACCACCATCCCTACTGCTTCTGCTGCAGGTGGCGCCACACTTGGAGAACCACCACACTGTGTTAACCATAACATAGAGAGTAGGGACCTCCAGTTCCCCTCCCCCAAACACAAAACAGCTTGGCCAGGATCTCTTCCTTGGAAGGGGAGGAGAAAGGGAAGACAGTTGGAACAGTCCCTTTACCTATGATAGCTAATTCCTTTCTCTCATGCATTCAGCGGATATTGTTTAACAACTACAATGGACAAGGTACAGTCTTCCCACTAGAGGGAGGATGTAATGATGAATAACATCAGTCACGGCTCCCAGGAGCATAAGAATATCTTTAAGGATGACAAAATGGAATTAACTGGGCCCGAGCTTGCCTCACACTGCACTGTGCCAGGTGCTCTCTCAAACATCCTTTAATTAAGTCTTCCCATGTTTTCTCTGCTCATCTCCTCCAAGCCCTTACTAAAATTATCTCCTTTTCAGTGAACCCTCCTTCTTAGATCATTCTAAATCAAGCTCAAAGCATTAAAAGCTTAACTCCTAATAGTTCCCCCAACCTGCTCCTCCCAGACTCTTCTCCATCTCAGTAAAGAGCGATTCCATTCTTCTAGTTGCACAAGTCAAAAATGGAAATCAGTTTACTTCTACTGAACTGCATAGCTAATCCATCACAAGTACTATCGGTTCTGCCTTTAAAATACATCCAGAACCCTACTGCTTCTCCCCACCTCCTTTGGTACCACTCTGATCCAAACCACTGTTGCCCCTTGCCTAAATTATTACAGTAGCCTCCCAACTGCTCTCCCAGCTTCTGTCCTAGACCCCCTCAGACTATTCTTGGCACAGCAGCCAGAGTGATCCTGTTAAAATGTAAGTCTGACAAAGTCACTTCTCTGCTCCGAACTGGCTTTCCATGTCACACTAAATGAAAGCCAAAGTCCTCATAATAACCCATGGGGCCTTGACCTGCCTTACCACCCTTACCTATCTACCTATTTTCCTGCTCTCCTCCTCACTCGCTCCTTTCACCCACATCAAGATGGTCCTACTTTGGCACACTTGTACTTGTTGTTCTTAGAATCTGCTTCCTCTGTTTGTTCACACAGCTCACTTCCTCACTTCCTCTGCATCCTTAATCAACTCTTGCTTTCTCAGTAGGCTTAGATGGCTTCCCTAATATTTGAATGCCTCTACACATTTTTTCTCTTCCATTCTTCCTGCTTTCCACTAACAGCTCCATATTTTCCTATTTTTATCTTGTTTCTTGTCTCTTCCCCGTCAGAACATAAATTCCATAAAGGCGGGGATTTTTGTCTGTTGCTTCCTGCTATATCCCCAGTGCCTGCCATGTGGTGGGCTTTCAATACTATTTGTGTGAATAAATGAATGTGTTAAAAATAAATGAATGAGTAAATAAAATTACAATCCCCCCATGCTCAGTCTCTCTTGTCTATTTTTACATAGAATTTATCACCCTCTAATATACTATACAATTTACATATTTATTTACTGTCTACTTTTCCTTGCTAGAATATAAGTACCATAGATCACCAAGAAGTATACCTGACTCTTATGCTTAAGAAATATTTATAGAATGACTGAACTCTTGATGCTCTAACATCAAAGTTAGTATTTTTGCAGATTAGAAGATTGACTCTTAGTAAAATTATTCTTGAGTAAGCTAAGCAAAGTCATCTATACAACTAGTATGTAGCAGAGTTAGGGTTAGAATTTGGCTGTGTGTAGCTTCGAACCTGTGCTCTCACAGTATACCACTTATCTTGTCAAGAAGGCATTTAAGCTGGGTAGGAGTTCAGCAGAATGATTCCCTCTCCTGAAGAGTTCCTTCCCGCCTCTTCTCCCCTTTCTCCACCTAGCCAACCATCATCAAGAATAAATCATAATTTGTGTATGCCTTCCTCTGGAAAGCCTGCTATGAATCCCCATGCCTGGGACAGGGGACCTGGTCTTCCTTTGTCACAGTACTTCCCACATAGCCTGGCATACCAGTGCCTATTTATCCTTTTGTTTTCTCTAGTACGTTATAAGGTCTTCACAGGCAGGGGTTGTTTCTATCTTGTTCATCACTGTACTTCGACCTACCACATGACCTGGTTCATAGTTGGTGACCAATGAAGATTGGTCTCTTAATGAAGGGGGGGCGGGTGTTCAGGCATAGGAAATAATTAAACAAGACTCAGAGTATCAGAGAGGGCAAGTAGTGCTGTGTGCCTAGGATAGAGGTTTCAGTGAGATATGATATGGGATACACGTAGAAAGGTGGGAATAGAAAAGATTATGAAAAACACTGAAGGTGATGGATTTAAAAAAAACTGGTCTTTGCTAAGCTATGAGAATCACTGAATTACTTTGAGCAGAATGGCACAAAATGCTTCTTCAGAAGATTCATCTGATACTGATAATAGATTGAAAGGAGAAAGGGGAAAGGCAGACTCTGCTGCAATAATCAAGCCATAAAGGTGAACGATATCCCAATATGAATGGCAGCATGGGATTGGAATGGAATAAACAGATGTGAGAAATATATTGAGGAAAGATACCGGATGTTAAAGACAAAGGAGACATGGGATTGAGGCTGGCTGCAAGGCTTTGAATCAATGTGACAGGAAGAATAGTGGTGCCTTTCTTGGAAAAAAAGGGAGAAATTGGAAAGAGGACATATTAAGGTGGAAAAAGAATAACTCGTTTGGCTTCAGACATTTCAAGTTTGAAATGTTCTCAGGACATTCTGGTAGAAATGAATTGGATTGAAGATTCAGGACTAGAACTCAGGAGAGATGTTTCTCTGTAAAGCCTTAAATACTCTAGCCTCTATAATAGTAGGTGAATTAATGCTTATCTTTCTAGGATCTTGGCTAATGGGGACATGGGAAAGTTCTGAACATTGTTCAAAGTGTTCATTCATTTTCTGAAAATATTTAGTCATCCTTTCTTATTAAATGCGGCAAAACTCTGAGTAGGTTAGGATATATTGTTTTTATACCTATAACCTTTGGAGCCAGGGGGTTCTTGGCATTTGGCTCCGGGTGGGGAAAGATACACAATGCGGGTCTGAGAAAATTTGCTCAAGTATTGAGACAAACACTTTACTGGCAATCTTACTGGTTGGGGCAGATCACTGGGACTTTGGTGTTGTGCACAAATACAGTTTCCATTATCTGAAGACTCAAATGAAGCTGCTGTGTATAGCCGGCAACTTACTAGAATTAAACTTGTTTATGCTTTTCTATCTACTAAAAATAGATATTTGGGGTTTTAATTCTACGGCAATTTTAAAAAATATCTGATACAAATGGGGCAAAATGTTTGTATTTGTTAAATCTGGACAGTGGATACTCAGATGTCTATTATATTACTTTTGGCACTCTTCTATACGCTTGAAACACTGTAGTTCATAATTTTAAAAAAACTTCAAAAAACAGATATGCAAAACAGAGAGGAAGCCCAAGATTCTGAGGTTTAGGCCAGTCTGGGAAGATGACCTACAGAAGCAATGCAGTGACCCCACTTCCCAAAGTTTCTATCCCCTCCAGGAACAAAAGGCCATGGTGGCGACAAGGCTGTTAGAGGTCATGGGATAGAGAGGGAGGTAGTATTTCTATTCTCAGGCTGTAGGTCCCACAATGTCTATAATAGTCCTCTTAAGGTCAGTGACCAGCTTGGGGAGTCACAGATCCACCACTGACAGATAGAAGTCAACATGCTCCCATGTTGACAATTACTTGTAACCTAAAGCACAGCGACAGAGAAGCTTCCTTTATATCTATCCCCACATTGTGCCCCTAAGCTCAGGCCTGGGCAGGGTCACTAGGTCACTTAATGCCAAGGTGTAGTTCTGAGTAAATACACCAAAGCATGCTATGTGTTGTAGGGGCCATTATTCTTCTCCCAGGGCTGTGTGTGAGCCTGTGTGCCCTGAAGAGGGTGGGGAAAAAATCTACCACCAACAATTCCTTCGAGTCCCCAAAGGTTTCCAGGTTTCAGCTCCCTTCCTCTGAAGTCAGCGAGATCCTCCATCTGCCAGCTCAAGACAGTCTGAGGCTTACGCTTTGGAAAATTTAGCATTTCCCAAAGCTGACAAACATATCCTCTGACCTCAGCTGCTTCTTTCATTGAGGCCTACGTAAGAAACACCGTTGTCTGATAACAACAGCCACACCAACCACACAGTAGGCCCGATGTGGTGACCACAATGTTCCAGTGAATCAGCTTTCAGACCAAATATGCTAGTAATCCCACTTGAAAGACATGTGTTCCTGGTGACAAGCTGTGAGCTTTAGACTCCTGCAAGGAGAGAGAATCTTGATAAAGGAGGAGTGATATTTCTTTCAAGTCAGAACCTAAGTGGAAATCCTCTCAATAAAGTCTTTCAACAAACTGAAGCAAACCTATCTCTTTCAAGCCTTTGAAAACAGTTAGCATCTAGTTCACAGATCGTCCCCTCTGGAGCAGAGAAGCCCTTCCCACAGTTTCTGTGAAAGGTCCTCTGGGCCTCCTATCCAGCTCCCTGGGGGGAGTGAGGGGGAGATGCAATCCTTTTCTCTCAGGGCTCTGTGATCTGAGGCACCTCCAGATTGCTGCCTCCTCTCTCGCTCACACAAGTCTACGCTCTTCCTGCCAGCCCTGCTGATCACTCCCCTCTTCCAGCCAACACGCCACTCTGCCAGGCAGTAGCCTCCTTTCTCACTGCACAATTAGGAACAGTTTCAGTGTTCTCAGCTTTTCCTTCCTGTGCCTGTCATTTCCCCCACTAACACATGCTGCTTTGCAGTCCTCATCACACGCATGGTACCGTTACTGAGACAGGTCGGGCGTATGGCGCTGATCAAATTTGCTGTACCAAGTTGCCAGGACTTTCTGGAACAAATAAAATTTAACATTCAGCTCTTGGAGCACCCCCGAAACCAGACTTCCTAAAGTCTGCTTCATTTCCATCAGAGCATTTGAGTCTCAAATTTTATTGTGGGAGATGAGTTGATCAAAGATTTTAAAAGTCCTACTACTTATATTCCTCATTTTTAGCTTCCTGGGACCATTGGAGTCACAATGCCTCCTGGGGTCTCGGGCTTTGAAGGTAACCACCACTGAGTTCTCTTTCCAGTTGAAGAAGCCATCAATACATCTCCATTCTTCCAGTGGCTCATATTTACTACTCTTTCCCTGCATTTTTCTTCTTGGACGATTTATAAAAACACATGTGTTCTCTTTCTCCCTGTGGCCTAGTTTGTGACCACCACTGCAAGCAGAATGATCTGGAATCTCATCACTGCTGTGGTTGGGGTCATTAGCGCACAAAATCAACTCTACACACTTATACTGACTGTCAAGACAACAGAAAAAATCTCAGTGGTGTTGTGGCTTCTTAGTT
Organism: Ailuropoda melanoleuca; assembly: GCF_002007445.2. Taxonomy (NCBI): domain Eukaryota; kingdom Metazoa; phylum Chordata; class Mammalia; order Carnivora; family Ursidae; genus Ailuropoda; species Ailuropoda melanoleuca. The sequence continues at coordinate 88,781,620 of NC_048222.1, read as the reverse complement.
TGGAAGTCAGGGTATAGGAACGACCCCAAGACAGGCCTGGATATACGTTTGGCAAAAGAGGAAATGAGTGTCCTTTGAGAAACTCCAAAGTCTTCCTGGATGAAGGGAGGGTGAACGTACTTCCTGCAGCACCCAGCTCGCCAAGGCCAGAGGAAAATTCAAGAGATGTGTTCTACTAGCTAAATCGGAAGCATTTAAAATCTTGGGCTTTCAGGTTGAAAAATACTTAATCCCATCATTACTGATACTAGATGAGGTTTATTAGGCCATATATACAAATGCCAGAGTGAAAAGCCAAAGGTGACAGATTGGGGAATAATCCAATTTAGCCTGACCATCCAAATTGCCTCTTGTCCCCAAAATATATGTTTTGGCAAATAGCGTTTGAAGGACAAAAAAGGGGAAGCCAGATCAAAATTAATATTAGAACAAAACAATACAAAGAAGCAACCACAGGTGAAAGATCCAAAGGTTATTATTTACAGATGTTTCATGCTTTCAAAGCACCATCTTGGCATCTGTCTTTCATAAGACCCTCTTATAGCATATTAAAAAATGCTGGTTAAATCTTGGGGTGTCACAGGACTTGTAAACTGCATGATTTGTTTAGTATCAAATAAAAACCAGAGCCTTTCTAAATTAAACCAACACTGCTTTCTTCAAGTTTTATCTTGCTTATATGGGGCACAGAAAGTTGCAGTCTTTCCAATATAAACCTCTGCCAACACCAGCTAATATTAAGTAAATGTGTAGGATCAACAACTGAGGGTTGTTCAAATTTTTTCAAATCTCTCTCCCGTGCTTGGTTCATCAGGATCCAAACCTCTCTCCCTGAGCTCCCAGCTCTACAATTCAATGACTCTGGTTGTTTTGGCAACAAGTCAGAGGAAGGAGAAAATTGAGAGAGGGGAGGAAAAAAGATAATTACTTAAGCATCACCCCCAAAATTCTGGCGGCACTGAACAGGAAGCGTGTTTAGAAAGCAGTCCAGGTCACACCAGACAGACACAGCAGTGACAGGACAGGCAGTGCTTCAGAACCACACATGTTCCCTGTTCCATCCTGACTCTCAAGTCACCATCCTGGCCTTGGTGATTAAACAAAGACATTTCTTGAGTAAGAGGTCCCCATGGCCTTGTGGCTTTATCTTTTTCCCTTCTGAATCAAAGGGAGAAAGGGCAGACCCACAAGCAGTTCTGTGTATTTCTTATTATGTTCCTTAGTGGTTCCTCAGGTGGTCATAAAGTGAACGACTCTGTTACATAAGACAGTCATTGTTGAACCAAGATCTCCCAGGGCTGACGTCCTTCCCTGGTAGCAACCGTGAAACACATGAACTTTTCCAGGCAGAGTCAAATATATCCTAATGGGTAACAACTGTAATTCCTCAGCTAAATGCTGCCTTTGTGGCCTCTAAGTCAACGTGCTCCCCCACCAAACGCCAGCCCACTAGGATGGAAGAGTTATTGCATTTTAGATGGATCGAAGCAGCCCTTTGTTCACAGCTGTGTCCCTAAACACTGCGTTTGACCAAACATTTTCAGCACTAACAGCACAAGAGAAAAAGTGATAGCAAAAGTCACATCACTTGAATGTCCAAAAAGTTCATGTAGCAAAGGCATGGCTTAAATCTCTCTGGACACTCATCACAGCAGGGCTGTGTCCGTGGGGGAGGGGGTGGTTGGACTACGCTGGTGAACCCTGGGGCCAGCGAACGCTCAAGAACCTGCAGAACATCCACCCTTTCTCTGAGGGGCCACTTGGTGCTTTATTTATCCCCCACCCTCCACCCAACTGGGCGTTGTGGTTCTGTGGTCTTTTGTGCTAGTCTTCTCAGCAAGGAGCTGCTTTTTTGTTCAGCATCCTCCACCTCATTGGATATGGCTATGCTGTGAAACAAATGAAACCAAAGCCTCCAAGTCCCTCACCTGCACAGGCTCCCTCCAGTGTCCAAGGAGGGCCCCTTAGCAAGGTGTTTTTCTGCTTTTTTTTTTTTTTAATATTTTATTTATTTATTCAACAGAGATAGAGACAGCCAGCGAGAGAGGGAACACAAGCAGGGGGAGTGGGAGAGGAAGAAGCAGGCTCATAGCAGAGGAACCTGATGTGGGGCTCGATCCCATAACGCCGGGATCACGCCCTGAGTTGAAGGCAGATGCTTAACTGCTGTGCCACCCAGGTGCCCCTGCCTTTTTTTTTTTTTAAGATTTTATTTATTTGAGAAAGAGAGACAGCACAAGCTTGGGGGGAGGGGTGGAGATGCAGAGGGAGAGGAAGAAGCAGGCTCCCCGCTGAGCAGGGACTCTAATGCAGGACTTGATCCCAGGACCCCAGGATCATGACCTAAGCCGAAGGCAGATGCTTAACCAACTGAGCCACCCAGGCGCCCCTGTTTGTCTGCTTTTTAATAAATGTACTCATGTGAGATATTTTAACCTCAGATGGTTAAGACCATTTGCATCCCACCCTATGCCCCCTTGTTTTAGATGGCATAGAAGTGGCCTTGAGCACTTTGGGAATCCAGCTAAAGAGAAGTTGAGTTAGTGGAATACATTTTCTTAGACAGTTAGTTGGACTTGGTGGGATACATTCATCTGGTTCACAGACGTATCTGTGTATAGTTAAAATTACAGCTAGTCACCCTCATGTAGGCATGGCTTCCAGGAAAACTGCCACCCATTGTGCCAACTCACCCAGCATCATGACAAGAACATGGAGGGCCAGAACTTGCATCACAGTATAGATGTGTTCTGTGGCTTCTGGCACCCACAAGTGCGTGGATTGTGAACCTAAAACATAGTTTGAAACACATGGAGCCAGAAGCCAGTCTGGGAAAACTCTTCCAGATTTCACAGCCTATATATAAATGGAACTTGACAGAGGTTATCCCAAATTTAACATAACCCTGGAATTTTAAATGACATTATCAATAACTATATTTTTAAACTATTAATAAACAAATTTCAATCAACCATGTCAGAAGAAAGATTGAATGATTCTATTCTCTCTAGGGAAATGAAGTTATAAAATTGTTTTTTTTAAAAAGGTAACCAGAGTATAGCCAAAGAATATAGAGAGGAAAATATACAGAAGTATAAAATTAACAAAAATATTGTATTATTTTTCTGGGTTTTGTGATTTTGTACTATTAACTTCTTAAAATATGTAATTTGTCGTGATTTCCTTATTATGTGACAATTAATTTTGTATACATAATTTCCACATAACCAGGATCCTCCCCTTTATCCCCGACGGCATGTAGAAAACTGTTGGATAAAATGATGGAAGTAGTATACTCTAAATGTTCACTGTGTTAATGCTAATGTTAAACCATTTCCTCTGCTTTTTTTAATTCTCTCCCTTCATAGCCAACAAGCTCAGCCTCAGCTACATCAAGCTCACACAATTCTCTGGGACTCATAGACCTGCCTCTTGACCACTTTCTCCACTTAACATCAGGGTCATCCCTCAAAAGCTCAACAACTCTGCCGAGATGCCCACCAACACTTACAAGATCCAGGAAACTGGGGATGGACTGGAAGTACTGGAGGAGGAAAAGATGATCTCTGGAAGTGAGGGGAGTGCTGGTGATGCCTGCATTGGCAGCAACACCTCCATGGAAGGCCCAGGGAGGCAGGACAGCTACCCCAGTAACCACTGGTCATGGTCCTGCATGGCACCATCTTTTCCACAAGAGAAATTTATGAAACATACATCAGAGGCAACATAAAACTGGTCCACGGCAGACTTAAAGAATAAAAACCTAGTTTTCCTCTAGAACAAAGTCTACAATAAGCTACAGAACACATCATGACCACTGTGCTCATTTAAAAATCAATCAGTTCTTTATAGATGAAAACAAGAATCCAGATGGTATAAGCCTCCACTAGTGAAGGTAGTGTGACCTACATGCGGGGTTTTTTTTTTTTTTTTTTTTTTTTGTGGGATGGTTTGAAAAAGAGAAATCCTGACAAACTTGGTGAGTTACTTCGAGCTAATACTAGGGAACACAAGCCTTTCCTTCCTCAAGCTGCACCAGGAGTGGAAGAAAACTAGATGTCATCTTGACTTTTATTGACATATTTTGATCTTCATTGATTTGGAATAGAGGCATATGGGTTATCAAAGATTAAAATAATATTTTAAAAAATTTAAATTGAGGTTCTTCTCCTTCCCCAAATTATTGGCCCTCCACCCACTGGTTCAAGGGCAGTCATTACTTAAGGAGAAACTGGAAACCCATTGGTTCAAGGGCAGTCATTACTTAAGGAGAAACCGGAAACAGCCAGAACAAAGCAGTCAAGGGAGGTGCTGAGTGGATTTATAATTCGCAACACCTGAAGTTGACTTGAAAGAGCTAGTCTGTGTGAGGGAGAGGTGGTCTTATTTTGAATTCCAAAGAACTCAGCTTGAAGATAACAGTAGAAGCTTAAAGGACCAGAGCACAGAGTTTACAGGTGTTACCCTCCAAAGGATGCAGGTCACAGTACAAGGTACTTTCTCCATCTCTCTCTCTCTCTCTCTCTCTCTCTCTCTCTCTCTCTCACACACACACACACACACACACACACGCAATAAAAGTATCTCCTGACTCAGGACAGAGGGGTGGGGGCAGAGCCCAGACAGATGGGAGAGGAGAGAGACAGTTATGCAAGCAAAAGTGCATACTGTGGTGGGGGGGCAGTGAAGGTCAGCAGGGCAGACTCGGTCTGATTGCGGGACTCAAACCACCACCCCACCTTGAGTCTCCCTCATTTCCTTTCTGTGTGGGGAAAGCAAGAAAGGAGCCCACAGCTCCTTGGGAGGAGTGAGGAAGGCAGTAGAGAATGGAGAGTTGGTGAGAGCAGCTCCGGCCACTGCAGAGCTGGGAGTAGCCACCATGTGCTGCCTGAAAGACATGACGAGGTGGGTCCGTGGTAAAGTCAACAGGGACCAAGGTGGCCACCCATGACCAAAGAGGCCAAATGGGGCCAGAGAACAGAAAGTAAGGAACTCAGACTCAGGACTTATCCAGGAGGAGAGGATGAAGGAAAACATTTTGCCTTGCTGGAGTTAAAATCCTGAATTGACTGAGGAATTACCCAAAAGAGGCTTTTAAGCCAAAATGGGGTCAATTATCCTAAAGTGCCAAGATTGCGTTTTCCACTACCTCATAAGCAAATTGAGGGCAGTTATAGAGAAGTAAAGTTTCATTTTTGCAAGTCTGAGATGTCACTATAAATCTGAAACCTGCTATACACGTTTGAAATCCCTGCCCTCCCTCTCCATGCCCCCAAAATGTTCCAATCACAAAGGCAGCCTTGTATGCTGAGAATTTGCCTACATTTTGGGGTGTGATTAACAGGACCTGAACCAGACATACAGGAATACTTTGAACTTTCAGAAATCTACTACTATCAAAGCACTCCTATGAGCTTCTAGAAATCTAATTTGGGAAAGTATTTGAGACTGGAGACAGTCTCAACTGGTCAATTACAGAGGTCACAAAGACATGAACATGGGTAGCCCCAATGTCATCCTAACAATCATAATTACTATCATGATGTCCTAATCTAAGATAATATAAGTAATACAGCATCTACTTTACTCCCCCCTTTAACCTATTATCCTGGAAGCAGAAAATTATAATGTAAATATTTGCCACTACTTTTCTCTTTAAGTGGTATCCACAATGATTAGAAATACCTTGCAGACACCACTCCTATCTAGCTGGGTGCAATACACCAGGTGTTTGACCAGTATGACCACTATATTTCCCTTTGTTAGGCCTCTGAATTATGTGGGTGAGAGGCTCAGGCTGTTGTTCTCCAAGTGTCCTGTAGCTAAAGGTCCTCGTTTGCTTTGTCTGGAGTAATTTCAATCAATCCCCAATCCCTTCTGTACAAGGAAGCTATGGCTCACAGGCCTATGTGCCTGTAATGATTCACGAGTAACTAAAATAAAAGCATTAACGAGACCTACAGATGAAACAAGGGTGTTCATTAAGTTCCATTATAAATGGGGTGTAGCCCAAGTATTCAATGGAGACAAAATCAGAGTGCTGGTTGTCTGCTTTGGTTGTCCTCCAGGGATAGCTTGTTGGCTTGTGTGGGAAAACAGGGAGCTCCCTGGGACTGCAGTCTCGGCACTATTCTGAAACCTTCCTTAAAAGAGGAACTGACTTCCTGGGAATTTATTCTTGTTATTGTGGCCAGGTGCCCAAAGCCCAAACCAAACAAACCCAGGAAGATTTTTGCCATTGGTCATTAATGAGTCCTACCATGCAGCATTTCTCCTCTCTGCCTCTGGAGCTTCCTATGTCATTCCGAAGCAATCTCAGCCTTAGGTCATCCACAAGACATCTTTATGCATTTTTTAAATTGAAAAATCTTATAAAATGCTCACACGTACATTAGAACTTGTTGCATTACCTTTGTAAAGTCTTATACTTTTATAAAAAATAGAATATTGAAGTCTAAGCAAAATTAAATAAGTGGGACTACATCGAACTAAAAAGCTTCTGCACAGCAAAGGAAATCATCAACAAAATGAAAAGGCAACCTACTGAAAGGGAGAAGATATTTGCAAATCATATCTTGGATAAGAGGTTAATATCCAAAATATATAGAGAATTCATGTAACTCAATAGCAAAAAACCAAAAAATCCAACTAAAAAATGGGTAGAGGAGAAAAATTAAGAAAGACAAATTAAGAAAACAATTTCATTTATAATTGCTCCAAAAAGAATAAACTACCTAGGAATAAACCTAACCAAGGAGGTAAAAGACCTATACTCTAATAACTATAAAGCAATCATAAAAGAAATTGAAGATGATACAAACAAAATGGAAAGGTATTCCATGCTCATGGATCGGAAAAATTAATATTTTTAAAATGTCCACACTACCCAAAGCAATTGATAGATTCAATGCAATCCCTATCAAAATACTAATAGTATTTTTCATAGAACTAGAGCAAACAATCCTAAAATTGGGATGGAGCCACAGAAGACCCCAAATAGCCAAAGCAATCTTGAGAAAGAAGAACAAAGCTAGAGGTATCACAATCCCATATTTCAAGATATACTACAAAACCATAATAATCAAAATATGGTACTGGCATAAAAACACATACAGATCAATGGCGCAGAATAGAGAGACCAGAAATGCATGCGTGCATATACAGCCAATACATCTATGACAAAGCAGGCAAGAATATACAATAGGGAAATGACTGTCTTTTCAATACATGGTGCTCAGAAAACTGGACAGCTATATGCAAAGAGTAAAACTGGACCACTCTCTTACAACATACACAAAAATAAACTCAAAATGGATTAGAGACCTAAATGTGAGACCTGAAACTAGGAAAAAACATAGGCAGTAATCTGCCTATTTGCCAAGGCAAAATTTTTGTTGGCAAAATTTTTCTAGATAAGTCTCCTCAGGCAAGGGAAACAAAAGCAAAAATAAGCTGTTGGGACTACATCAAAATAATAAGCTTTTGCACAGTGAAGGAAACCATCAACTAAGCAAAAAAGTAACCTACTGAACGGGAGAAGATATTTGCAAATGATAGATCTGATAAAGGGTTAATATCCAAAATATATAAAGAATGTATACAACTCAACACCAGAACAATAAATAATCCAGTTAAAAATTGGGCAGAAGAAGGGCGCCAGCCTGGCTCAGTCAGAAGAGAGTGTGACTCTTGATCTCAGGGTTCAAGTTTGAGCCCTACATTGGGTATAGAGATTACTAAATAAGTAAACTTAAAATAATGGGCAGACGGGGCGCCTGGATGGCACAGCGGTTAAGCGTCTGCCTTCGGCTCAGGGTGTGATCCCGGCGTTACCGGATCAAGCCCCACATCAGGCTCCTCTGCTATGAGCCTGCTTCTTCCTCTCCCACTCCCCCTGCTTGTGTTCCCTCTCTCGCTGGCTGTCTCTATCTCTGTCCAATAAATAAATAAAATCTTAAAAAAAATAATAATAATGGGCAGAGGACCTGAATAGACATTTTTCCAAAAAAAGACATACAGATAGCCAACAAAAATATGAAAACATGCTCAATATCACTCATCATCAGGGAAATACAAATCAAAAGCACAAGGAGATATAATTTCACAAATGTCAAAATGGCTAAAATAAAAAACACAAGAAATAACAAGTGTGGGTGAAGATGTGGAGGAAAAGGAGCCCTTGGACTGTTGGTGGGAATAACAAATTAGTACAGTCACTGCAGGAAATAGCATGGAGTTTCCTCAAGAAGTTAAAAATAGAATTACCACATAGTCTAGTAATTCCACTACTGGGTATTTACCCAAAGAAAATGAAAACACTAATTCAAAAAGATAATATGCACCCCTTTGTTTATTGCAGCATTATTTATAATAGCCAAGATTTAAAAGCAACCCAAGTGTCTTTCAATAGATGAATGGATAGGGGTGTCTGGGTGGCTTAGTCAGTTAAGTGTCTGACTCTTGATTTCGACTCAGGTCATGATCTCACGGTGATGAGATCAAACCCTTCATTGGGCTCCATGATGGGCATGGAGCCTGCTTAAGATTCTCTCCCTCCCTCTTCCTCTGCCCCTCCTCCTCCTCTCTCCCCATCTCTAAAAAAAAAATAGATTGAGAAAGAAGATATGATATTTTATATACAATCGAATATTACTAAGCCATTAAAAAAAAACGATGAAATCTTGTCATTGGTGACAACATGGACGGACCTAGAGGGTATTATGCTAACTGCAGTAAGTCAGAGAAAGACAACTACCATATGATTTCACTTACATGCAGAATTTAAAAAACAAACGAACAAACAAACAAAAAAAAGCAGAAACAGACCCATAAATACAGAGAACAAATGGATGGTTGCCAGAGGGGAGGAGGTGAGGAGATGGGCAAAAAGGAGTGAGAGGCGTGGAAGGTACAAGCTTTCAGTTTTGAAATAAGGGGATGAAAGGTACAGCATAGGGAATATGGTCAGTGGTACTGTAATAGGGTTGTATGGTGACAGATGATAGTTACACTTGTGAGCATAACATAACGTATAGAGTTTGGAATCACTGTTTTGTACACCTGAAACTAATTTAACATTGTGTGTCAACTATCCTTTGATTGAAAACAAAAAGGACAGAGGATCGGAATAGACATTTTTTCCAAAGAAGATATATGGATGGCCAATAGGTATGTGAAAATGTACTCAATATCACTGATCATCAGGGAAATGCAAATCAATCGAAACAATGATTTATCATGCCATACCTGTTAGAATGGCTATTATCAAAAAGACATATAACAAATGCTGGCATAAATGTGGAGAAAAGGAAACCCTTGTGCACTGTTGGTAGAACTGTAAATTGGCGTGGCCACTATGGAAAACAGTATGGAGTTTCCTCAAATAATTTAAAATAGAAGTACCATATGATCTAGCAATTCCACTTCTGGGTATTTATTTTTAAAAAACCCCAAAAACGCTAACTTGAAAAGCTATCTGACCTCCATGTTCATTGCAGCCTTATTTACAGTAGCCAAGATATGGAAACAACCTAAGTGTCCATTGTTGGATGAATCAATAAGGAAATTGTCGTATATATAGTGGAATATTACTGAGCTATAAAAAAGGAAGTGCTGCCATTTGTCACAACATGGTGAAACTTGAGGGCATTATGCTAAGTGAAATAATAGCATGTCTTTCCTAACAGAGAAAGACAAATACTGATGATCTCACTTATATGTAGAATCTTAAACATACACACAAACACACACACACACACAAATGAGCTCATAGATACAGAGAAGAGAATGACTGCTAAAAGAGTAGATCTTCAAAGTTCTCTTCGCAAGAAAGAACTTCATAATTGCAAGAGAAATCACAAGAGAAATTTCATAATCATGTATGATGAGGGATGTTAACTATACTTATTATGGTGATCATCTCAATATATACAAATATCAAATAATTATGTTGTATACCTAAAACTAATATAATGTTATGTCTATTCTATCTTAATAAAAAATTTTAATATTAAAAATAAAAATAAAAGTTGAGGGTTCATCTGATCTAAGTATAGCTTGAGGCCCCTCAACAGCACCTCTAAATGCTGGCCACCAATCTCTTACCTGAGTATCTCCAGTGACAGGTAACCTCCTACTGCCCAGCACAGGCTCTACCACCTTTGGATTACTCAGGTGGAATGTCTGTCTTCCTTTTATAAAAGACTGCCTATAATCTGCACTTTGGCCTTAGTTTCACCTCATCACACCCTTTGGAATAAATCTTACCCCTCTTCCACGTGCGAGCTCTTTGAGTAATTGGTGGTCACTCCCTTCGAGGCCTCGCTTCACAGACCAAGTTCCTTGAGTTTCTGTTACCATTCTTCCTATACCAGGAGGTCTGAGATTGCTCACCACCCTGGTGCTCCCCCTGACCATCCTCCAACTTGTTGGCTCCTGGTAAGCGATGGTGCTCATAGCTTGGCACAGTGCTCAGCTGTGGTCCATTTAGTGAAGAGTGAGGAAGGCTTTGTTCTAAATACTATGCATCTATTCATGCAGCCTAGGGTTTAATTAGCCTTCCTGGCAACCACATTAAACTATGCCGTTTCTTAGCAGCAACTACATATTCGAGTAGCTGGATTTTTAAAACCCTAAAACAGAGCCTGCCATTTACTACTGATAGACTTTGTCTTGTAACATGGGCTGATTGGTTCAGACTTTTAGAGATCTTTTGCAATTCTGATTTTGCCCTTGCATGCATTTGCATTCCACTCTAGCTCTGTGTCACCTGCAAATAAAATAAGCTTCTTTTCTGGCTTCAGCCAAGCCACTCATTAAAAAAAATCTTGCGTAGCACAAAAATGCAGAGTCCTGTGGTATGCCAATAAAAACCTTCTTTTAGATGAAAAAGGATTGATTAATTAACAAGCTTTAGCTATGGTCCTTCAACCATTTATAAACATACCCAATTATCCTGGATCCCTCAGCCCCTGTGAGGACATTAGCCTATCTTTATGGCAGCCATCATTTGAAACTCTTTCCTATTTGGGGCAAAATTACCTACCTTATGAGTCTTTTATAAGCCAGAGACCACCTTTCCAGGATGAAAGGTGAAAAATATTAGCTCCTGGCTTTCTCAGCTTCCTTTGCAACTGGAGTTCAGCCATGTGATCTACGATCCACCAATTAGAGGCATCATGCTGAACTGCAGACCTAGAAGCTGGAGATACAAAGATTTGGGGACTTCAAGGAGTCTATTCTGGCAGAATGCTGGGGACAGCTTTATACCTTTTTTGAGAGACCAGGATCAGCGGTCAGAGTGTGGATGGTGGTGTTCATGCCAGCGCTGACAAGCTGTCATGTGCTCACAAGACCGGCTCTGTGATTTTTGGATATGGTTCTGATTTGTGACATTCAAGTCTGATTGTTTAGCCCTTCAGGAGAGCTGCTCCATATCCTTGGATAAAATCCCTTTTTTTCTTAAAGGAGTTAGAATTTGTTTCTTTTGTTGATGGCCTAAAAACAGTAAATGATACCCGGCTTCTCCTTATGCCAAGAGTATTGGAGTGACTGTGGCAGATCCCTTCCTGGAATGTAGACCTCTTGTATCAATCTGATTTATAAGCTTGCCAGTGGAATAAGCCTATCAGAAAAGGAGATGAAAACATTCGGACACAATGTGTTTTTAGGCTGGTTCTTCATACTCACTGATTCCCTTTCTTTCTTCCCCCCCTGCCCCAAAGATTCCCTTTCTTTCTTTTTTCCCCGCCCCCACTGATTCCCTTTCTAAGAGCTTGGAAACCATCTTCTAGTATTTTTTAAGATTCCTACCAAGAATCAATATCAGTTCACTAAATCTATAGCTTATAGAATTGGCCTTCTTTCTCTTTTTGAGAATTATAACTCTATTTCCCCCATCTCTTATGCTTCTGTTATCTTTCGTAATTCCTCAGAGATTATCCAAAAGATTTCTCAGTCCCACCTCCAAATTCTCTCAACATCCGGGGATCCAATTTTCCGTACTAGGAAAATTCTGTTATTTCTGAATACTACACCATCCAGTATATACTACAGAATCTCCTCAAAGCCTTTCCACATCCCTGAAGACCAAGGCAAGGTGTAGCCATCTGTCTGTCTGCAATGTCAAGTGAGTGAACCGAAACTCCCTGCCCTCAAGCCCATACACATCTTTTTTTTTTTTTTTAAGATTTTATTTATTCATTTGACAGAGAGAGAGAGAGACAGCCAGTGAGAGAGGGAACACAAGCAGGGGGAGTGGGAGGGGAAGAAGCAGGCTCCCAGCGGAAGAGCCTGATGTGGGGCTCGATCCCAGAATGCCAGGATCACGCCCTGAGCCAAAGGCAGACGCTTAACGACTGAGCCACCCAGGCGCCCCCATACACATCATCTTTATACATAATAAATGCTTTAGAGATGTAGAGGAACAAAGCTAACACATGACCTACAACCTGTCCCGGGCATACCTTCTTGCCCTTTGAATTTCACTGCTATCATTATATACTTAGAGTCTACCACAGAAAAATACAAATGATCATGTAAAAGGTAATTTATATTATCTGGGCCTTAATTAGCTTCATTAAACATCACCTTTTAGTCTCACTTAATATAGCTTATTTATCTTTGGCCAACAAAAGCAATGCAAGATTACTTCAAATTGTTTCTTAGAATTATGGGTCTTAAAATCATTATATTAAATTCAATGAATTTGTACACAAATACTCACTATCCAGTTAATGAGATGTTCAGACCATTAGAAATGGGGTTGGAGGTGAGAAAGGGAAAGTTCCAGAAAAGAAAGAGGAGAATGAGGAAGGTGAGATAATAGAGTTGGGAGAGAAGTGGTTTTCAAGGAGAATGATTATATCCAGGGTAATATGATTATACACTCCAAATTCCTCTAAATTTTTTTATATCCTCCATAATTCCTGAAAAACACGTGTAAGCTGCAAACTACCAATTTGAACACAAAACTTCCAGGCTTCTACTTAATTCCTAAAGAATAAAGTGCCCAGAAGGATTGAGCGAAGGAAGTTGAGAGAGTATTAGGTGGCTGAGAGAGGGAGGGAGGGGGAAGAGAGAAACAGAGAAAAGGAGGGGGAGAAGCAGGGAGAGAAGGGGAAGGGAATGAAGGAGAGGAAGGCAGAACAGCAGAGATGGGGAAGGAGGGGAGAGAGAAGGGGGGTAGGAGAGGGGGAGGTGTGAAGGGGGGAGAGGGAGGGAAGAGAAGGGGTGGGGGGGAGAAGGAGCGGGAGGGAGAAGAGCAGGAGAGGGAGGGGGAAGAGCAGAAGAGGAGGCGAGAGGAGGAGAAGGGGGAGGGAGAAGGGAGGGAGAGAAGATGTAGCAGAGCGGAGGGAAGACAGAAACACATAATACATAAACACATAATACCCTACCCTACCTTACTGACACCCTACTATGGAAGACAGTTTTCTTTCTTTAGTTTTAAAAACATATACATTCCGGGGTATATACATATACCTGGGTGACTCAGTCGGTTGAGTGTCAGACTCTTGGTTTGGGCTCAGGTCATGGTCTTAGGATCATGAGATCAAGCCCCACGTTGTGCTCTGCACTCAGCAGGGAGTCTGCTGGAGATTCTTTCTCTCCCTCTGCCCCTCCCCTTGCTCGCTCGCTCTCTCTAAAACAAACAAATCTTTTAAAAAGAAGATGCATTCAGTACTCACTTGATTGCTTTAACTCAGTGTTTGGTTTTTCTATTTACTCAAACCTGTTTCTCTGGGGTTGCTACTTCTTAGAGGGCATGCTTTCTCTCTAAATCTGCTTTCCTCTCACAGGTGCAGCACCCTCACATAAAGGCTTTCTGAGAATTAAGTTGTCAGAGTTGTCTAGTGTCCTGGAAATGGTAAATGATTCAAATAAGGGCAATCAGACTATTTTAAGGAATTCAAAACACCACACAACAACCAGGGCTCCTTGGCAGAATGGAGATGTTTCTTCTGCGGTAGAAGCTGGGTTCCAAAAGCACTCCAGAAGAATTCTCAATACATTATGTCCAGAATGCCCCCTGTTCTTCAAGAAAACAGAAGACTAATACAGCTATACAACTCCTGATAGGTAAGGATAGTGCCACGCATATGCCAAAAACATAGAGAAATTTCTTTAATATTGATTGTGGTCAAGACAAGAGAAAAAGGAGGATCAACCAAGGCATTGCATTCAAGGGAAGAGTCCTGCCTGAGTGAAGGAAAGGCACTCCCACTGGGAACCCACCACCTTCTCTGGTTTGGGTGAGGGTAGTTAAGGCCTGAGGTGAAGCCACTGGGCAGTTGGAACAGGGCCAACTTGTTCCAGGGATGCATTTTAGAAGTTACCAGACGCTGGATCCCATGCCAGGGACATCTCCCTGTAGTGCTTCGTGCTTAACATTTAGCACAGATGGGATGATGAACAAGCCACATCTCTCTCCATCGTGGCTCCCAAGAGGGCAGCTGTGTTGTTAAAGGTCACCAACCTCAATAATGTCAGATGGCCATGAGACACGTGTGGTTAGTGCCCTTTTAAAGTGGTGCCCTGTCAGAAACTAACTTTGTGTTATTTCCCCTATTTGGTGAGAGAGAAAGAGGAGACCCTCCCTCAGGACAGTAAGAATGCAACAGGGACCCACATTACCTGGAGGAAAGGGGCAAACTCAGAAGATACTTTGTGCTTTGAGGTTTTCAGATGAGATCTGTCTCATCTATTGGAAAGCAGATGCCTGAAGAACATCTTGGTCCACAGAATGGTGAGCTAGAAATAACCCCACTCAGGGCTTCTAGCGGGACTCCTGCACTGCCCAGCTCCAGAAGGCATGATTCACACAGGCCACAATGGTGCTCTCCGCAGTTGTACAAAGCTGGGGCCCACCTCCTGAGGTGCATTTATGTTCCTGGGCTGAACGTGTTTATGAGGAAAGAGTTGGTCATTAAGGGCTGTAACACTCTGGGCTTTGGCACGAGTTCCTTACAACCAAGCCTGGTTTTAAGGAGTCAGTTTCCAGAACTGCTACAAAAGGGTTTTGCTGTAGCCTCGTTGGAATGGCAGGGTCACAGGGCACAGAATTCAGGAACAGATTCAATCCCTATTCCATCCCCTTCTACTGAGTAAACCCAACCATTCCCAACTTCTTAACTGCTCTGTCCACCACTACCCTCTGCCACTCTATATCCACGAGCTGATAAGGAATCGAAGGGGTTTGACTCAGAGTCCCTGCCAGTTTGACTCAGATCCTCCTACACTGGGAGGAAGGTAATGAGGAGTATCTTTAACCTGAAGATCCTTGGCCAGTAAGTCTGTTAAGCAAAGTAAGTAAGAGTTGGGGTACAAACTTGAATCAATTTCTACAGGAGATACTAAATACGCTTGGCCACCAGGTGAGTTCAGGGCTTTGTTCAGCTCTGGGCTCTGGACATGACTTGCCAACACCAGGCTCTGTTCAGCCATCAGTTCCTCTCCATCTTAATCACTTAGTGACGTGGGATCAAGCCCATCTGGACCCATCTCCACATCCAAGCTACTACTAAAAAACTCATGGACGGATACGAAGGAAGGGGTTGAAGCATTTCAGAAAGACTGGCTGGATACTTTGCCATTACAAGAAAGCTCTTGAACACTTGCTCTCTGGGGATAGAATGGGTCATGTTATTTCTCCAAGAAATCTTTAGGCCCCCAAAATACTGCCTTTGGTACCAATAACACTTCACCCACTCTCATCCTTAGCTGTAAGATGTCAAAGGAAAACTACAATAAATCTAAACATTTCTCTTCTCCCAGAGGTCTGCAGTTGAATCCACACTACTCTAAAAGTACATATCTTTTTTTTTTTTTTTTAAAGATTTTATTTATTTATTTATTTACTCGACAGAGATAGAGACAGCCAGCGAGAGAGGGAACACAGGCAGGGGGAGTGGGAGAGGAAGAAGCAGGCTCATAGCAGACGCTTAACCGCTGTGCCTCGATCCCAGAACGCCGGGATCACGCCCTGAGCCGAAGGCAGACGCTTAACCGCTGTGCCACCCAGGCGCCCCTAAAAGTACATATCTTAATTCCCATTACCAGATACATGGAGACTCCCCTCTGTAAGGATAAACAAAATCACAGCAGAAAAAAAAAATCACCAGACAGATGAAAAGATTGCATTTTGCAGAGGAGACCAACCTGATATCAGAGCAACTAGCCCCTCTCAAACAATATTGCAAGAAACAGGAGAAATGCTTAGAGAATTTTTAACTTGTATTTTTTTTAAGTAATTTCTACACCCAACATGGGGCTCACACTCATGACCCAACCTTGAGATCAAGAGTCACATGCCCTACTGACTGAGCCAGTGAGGCACCACGTTTTTCTTTTTTTTTTTTTTTTAAAGATTTTATTTATTTATTTATTTGACAGATATAGAGACAGCCAGTGAGAGAGGGAACACAAGCAGGGGGAGTGGGAGAGGAAGAAGCAGGCTCATAGCAGAGGAGCCTGATGTGGGGCTCGATCCCATAACGCCGGGATCACGCCCTGAGCCGAAGGCAGACGCTTAACCGCTGTGCCACCCAGGCACCCCACGTTTAACTTATTCTTAATGCATAATCACCAAAGAGAAAGAGTTTTCAGCTGGGTCTCTAAACTAGGCTCTGCCCCCAATTCCAAGGCAGGGGGTAGGGTGCTTCCTGGACAACACCAAGCAATTCTCAGACACCAGTAGGGCATCCAAGAATTCAACTCAATTCTGACACTATCTACCTGGAGAAGATCCTGGAGTATCAGATCCCACAGGTTAAGGGCTCTGCCCCACTAGACTGCCCTCCCCAGGCACCCCCACCCCAGCCCCGTGACTTCACACTCAGGCTGTTACCCATGCTTCTGGCTGGCTATAGATTGAGGGTTCCAGCGACCTCCCTCTCATGTTTGATTAACTTGCTAGAGAGGTTCACAGTACTCAGAGAAACATTTGACTTCAAGGATCACCTGGTTATTATGAGAGGATAGAACTCAGGAACAGCCAAATGGAAGAGAGATCTGGGGCAAGGTCTGGGGCAGGTCCTGTGGAATTCCATGCCCTCTCCAGGCATGCCACTCTCCCCCAGATAGTCACGTGTTCACCAATCCAGAAGCTCTCCTAACCCTGTCCTTTTTGGTTTTTATGGAGGCTTCATTACACGATTAATTAACTCATTGGTCATTAGTGACTGATTCAAAGTCTAGCCCCTCTCCTCTCTCTGGAGGCAGGGTGGGGAGAGTGGGGTGAAAGTTCCAACCCTCTAAGCGCCTGGCTCCTCTGACAACGGGCCCCCATCCTCAGGTGCTTTCAAAAGTCACTTCATTAATATAACAAGGAATTATGAATTAGAAAACGCCAAGTGTTTTAAGAGGTCTGTGCCGGAAACAGGGAGAACACCAAATACTTACTTCTTATTATACATCACGACATCACAGTCTCCTTCAGCAGCTTTCCACACAGACAGCTGGCAGGTAGTTTACCTACGAGCAGAAAATAGAGCTGAGCCTGGGAAGCCTCAAGTCTGCAACAAGACTGTGCTATACAGCCTCGTTCTCCAAGCTGCCCAAAACCGCAGACACTGGTACCCTGTGACACCTGCCAGTCCCTTTGTCTTTCAGGATTGTGCCTGATAACCCATCCCCCCAGACAGAAGGCTCAAGGCGAGTATGTACAAGCACAGGTCGCTGGGGAGAATCTTGAGTCATATCAGATGACACCTCCTCCAGGTCTCCCAGCCAGGCAGAAACAGCCCTGGGAGGGCAGCTTCGGTCCCACAGCATTAGTGAAGGGAACGTACTTTGCAATTTGAGGAACTGGAATTCATGGTCTGGACTAGCTGTCTTTGAGGATCAGCAAAGACTTGTCTGGCTCCCACAATGTTTCCTTTCTGCTAGGAGAAAACAAACAATTCTGGATACTTCTCCTCCATTTTGTCCTATCACGAAGGAAACATTTTTTTAAAGTAACCCCATGTTCTTGATCTTGAGAAATCACCAGCAGAGTTAACAGACATCACAGCACTACAGAATCAACAACAAAGTGTGTTTCTTCCCTCTCTGTGGCCATATGCCCAGAGTGAGCAGTGTAATATAAGAAGCAGAGAAAATGATTAGAGATGGAAAAAAAAAATCACATAAAGGGAACGACCAGTCAAGATGTGAATCCAAATAGCAAGTGGGAATGCTTGTAAGCGTTTGCAGCAGCAAGCACTTGCCAAAGTTGTTAGTCATACCAGGGATGCGGGTTCTCTGCACACAATTACATGAACAGCACAGTAGGCAAGGGGGATATGTGACTTCTCATAAATGATCTGTTCTCATTTTATACGAGAAAAATCAATGTAAGGAAAACACGATCATATTTATATACCAAATATCATGCTGTGTACAATGAGATTTTGATATGATTTTAAAGACATCCTTTTTATATGTCAATCCCCATAGGATCTGCCAGCAGGATTTATACATCATTGCACAATTATATTATAGCAAGAACACCAAAATTTTATTTCAACTCTGACTGGGTCAACAAGATCTTTGCATTCTTTTCCTGAAGAGCAATAGCTTTTTAAGAAAAAAAAAAGTTTTTTTAACAGAAGAGGGAAGAGGGTCAGGACAGCTGCCAAGAGCTTCTTGGGTTGGTTCCAAAGCACTGAGCAGAATTTCTTCAAATGTAACATCCCATTCAGGGATTCAGTTGGATTGTCAGAGACGTGAGAAGAGACAGGGAAATAGAAAGTTCTTTCTCGCTCCTCTCTCTGCTGCAGGAGATACTGTTGACCTCTACTTCTGGAAACTGCTCTCTTGCCTTCTGTGTGGGTGGCTTATCCTGACCTTGTTACCAGAAGGAAATACTGTACAATGTTGCTCTTCATGCAGTTACCTCCCTGTGTGCCTTTCCAAACGGCTGCCTTTGGTCCTGGCCTTGTCCGCCGCCCACACCACTTTTCCCTGAAGGAGTTCAAATTCGCCCCATGAGAACTTAAATTTCATGTTTTCAGCTCCCTACATGACATTTACAGTTGAAACTCCTGACATTATTTCAACTCAACATTCCCAAAATAAAACCATTTTTACCTGGAAACGCTCTTCTTATCCAACCTCTGTGTCCCTTCTGAAGGCCACTGCCGCAATCACTGTGATCTAAATCTTTGGTGCTTTTTGTTTTATCTCCTCTGTTTCCTATATTTATTCAGCCGTTAATTCCTATTGGCTCTTTTTTCCAACTTGACTCTCCTGGCTTTACTTTCCTCTTCATTCCCTCTGACTCCCTGTTCAAGGTATAGCTCCCTATCTCCTCATGCTCTCCCTGACCCCCTGACCCCCCTGCTTATCTCCATAACCCTAATCTTACAGATGGCTTCTGGTCACATCTTTTTCCCACGGTCACTTCTGTATTAGCAAACTTCTAGCAGCATCAAGGTAAATCCTTCTGCTTGCCTTTCATGACTTGCCAGCTTTTGGCCATGAGCGATCTACAGACTACACATTTTCTGTATTAGTCATGGGTTTTCCATCTCCCCACAAACATGCCTGCCTGATGTCTGCTGCTGAGCCATTTTGCTTAAGGTCTGGTCCCCTGTATGTCTTTTGCTTCCCCTGACACCTATTCAAAATCTCTCCATTCTTCATTGTCCAGGTCCTCTCACCTTTTTATCTAAAGCTTACTCCTACCTTCCATGGCCTCCCTCTCTTCTGAGCTTATATTGTATTTGTAATCTTTCCTCAGAGTTATTAAAATGATGCACTGTCTTCTCATATTTCATATAATTTTCAGGTTGTGTTTTCTCCTCAGACTGTAATCTCCTTGAGGGCAAGGACAGGGTCTTTTATTTCTTCTAATTATCCCCTCCTCTTGATATCCTGTTTTCCCCAATCACACATTGTACCTATTTTTATCTTTGTCATTTTTATGGTACATGTTTTTGTAAGCTACCTCCAAACATCTGCAGTGTAAAAAAGTATTTCTTCTGTTTCTGCCACAATACCTATGATTGTGCTAGCTAAACACACAGTGGGGCGTGAGAACCCACTCAATAAAATAATATAAGTGGTTTTGAACTATAGTGGAACATATGTGTATGAATTTCAGGCAAATAAAAAATACATTTCAGCTCTTTAAGAATCTGAATCTAAATGGAATCACTTAAGTCTTCTTCACCCTCTGATTCAGCTGTGTTATCTTTTCTTATATCCCAGTACCTTGAAAATGACTTAATACCACTAAAACTGACAAGAGAAAAAAAGGCAAAAAACAAAACAAAACAACAAAAACCCTCAATGGATTTTCAGACGGGAATTTAAGAGGTGTCATTAAGGATATAAGCATTTCTAGAGGAGGACACTCATTTATGGAACATTCCACCAGATACCAAGCTCCATCACCCAACACCTACACTAAAGAGAGGGCGGGAATGGGAGCTGGGGGGAGAGGGACAGGCAGGCAGAGATGGAGACATAGAGACAGTGAGATAAGAGAGGAATAATCCAAACCATAGAATTTTTTTTTTCTTAAGAAAGAAAAAAAATGCATTCTCTGGCATAAGGCGTAGTTCAGGATCAAAAGGTAGGATTCTGATTTTAAAAGTTTTGAGTCCGCTTTCTTCAGGCCCAAGCCACTGGGTGAATTTAGATGGTGGAGGAGATTATTACAGCTTTGCTTATGTGAAGCATTTCTTTTGAGATACCCTCTGGAAAGCTTCACCCACTGCAGTTTTATTACAGGAGCTGACTGATAACATGCCAATCCCACACATCTGTCTCAGTGGGTACAGAAATCACAGGAAAGAACAGTTTAGCGTCAAGGGTAGAAATTCAAGCCCCGCTTTGATTTCTGCAACCATCACCACATCAGAGCAATCCCACAATTGCTACCCAGTAGAACAAGGACAAGCAGCACCAGCTATATATGGAGACTGTCCTATTGCCATGGTGGCCGGAGCAAGAGAGGGAGCAGGCAGCTCGTCCTCGTCTCTTCATGAGCCCAGCTCTTCCTTTGCAGACAGGAATAGAGGAACGACTCCTTAGTCCTTACCTCAGACTCGCGTCCTTGCAGGTGGCTATTTGTGCAGACTTGGCTGCTTGAGCACCGCGGGACCGATATAATCTATGGTGTCTCTTAAATCATCCTCTATGTCCATTCTTACTTACCGTCCACAGGTGACGGATCGATCAAAACCCTTAGTTCAGGAAACGAAGGGAAGCCCTGGTACGCTCCCGGGTCAGCAGCTCCGTCCTGGGAATCCCTAAGGGGCTTGGGCGACTGGAGAGCACAGCTCCTGGTTGGGTTGGCCAACACTGCCGAACAAACTCTGGTAAATTCATCGCAAGAGAAGCCAATAACTGAAGAGAGGAGCTTTGGAAAAGAAAAAGGGAGAGATTTATTTTGGGTACTGGCAGCTGGGGGCGGTGGCGTGCTCGAGCCTTAACAAGCCACCTCTCTGCGGACAAGACGGACACCGGACGTTTCATAAGGAGAGACTGGGGGCTAGGGGTACGTGCAGGAGGGCAGGCGGAGCCGCGTGTGAGCATGCGCGGGCGTGGGGGGAGGGGTTCGGTATGTGTTGAGCACGTGATCATGGGCACGGGAGAGGGTGTGAGGGCTGTGGTCTCACAGGCCTTCTGTTGTTATCGGAGGGCTTGCTGGCCTGGCACTTGGAATGTTCTGGTCGTGACAAAGCACCTTCATGGACGCCTCAAGGGAAGTGCAGTAAGAAATAAGCACCATGGGTTTGCAGTGGGAGCGTGGGGTAAGCGGACTTGTGCACTTCTGGTTTTGACTGTTGGGGTTTATAGTTGAGCAAGAGGGTTCGCTGACGCACGCAAGGTTTCAGTAACCAAGGTGGTCTCATTTAACATGGAAGAGTTTAAAGCCAGCAATTGTTTCACACCTGGGACCCGCAAGACGCGGTGGTGCTGTCATTTGGTATCCTCTGAAACACAGAAAGGGTTTTTACCCACAGAATCCTCCCTCCTCCCCAAAACCAAGATTCTTGACCGGAATCCGCTCTTACCAGAGCCTCTTCCTAAGGCTTTGTAAGAAAGGGAAAAAGAGAGGGGCTACCAATGAAGAGGGCCGGCGGTGGCTGAATTAGCTTGTGTGCAGGCGTGAGCTGGCAGTGCGGCCTCAGTTTTCACTTTGTCTCTCCCTTAAGGGAGTTTATTGAATGTGCTTTTGTGATATAATTTATAAGGAAATTGGTTTTACTCAAAAGGACGTTTTTGCTTTATGCCTTGTAGCACCCTTGAGTGCTTAAAAAAAGGGAAAAGGTAATTCCATTAAGCTTTCAATTTGCTCTGGCAAAAGAAATGAACTAGATGTGATTGGAAAGATAAGGCTCTGGCCTTCCCTTGAACTGACCTTGCTGCAGGGTTTGGGGAATAAGAAGCATGGCCTTTGTTCCACAGGTGTCATTTCATGTTTAATTAGAGGGTTGCAGTTCCGTTTTTCCCTCGTCTAAACCCCAACCTCAATCTGCTGAGAAAAATGTTCATTAAGTTCCCAGTGGACAGATCATCTGATCATCTTAACGGCTTTGGGAGTCATGTATTCAGTCTGGTGATCCTTAGTGGGCTTAAGATCAAGGTGAATGTTAAAACCAAGACACACTTACAAGAGCCCTGCCCTTTGGAGGATGACAGGATCTCTGCTTGCATGGAAGGAAGGCACTGGTCCTCTCAGCCACACCAAAAAGTAGGATCCCCAAATTCTCCTCTTTAACTTTTTTGTCTATTTTTTGGAGAGCAGAGGAAGGAAAAAACTACTCAAAATTAAAGAATCACTATTGCTCAAAGTTAAGATGTTTCGCATATCTTGGGGAGGGTTTGTTAGAATTGGGTTCTGTGATCTTTAACTTATAAATTGGTGCCTCCAAATGAGAAGCTGGATACGGTATAGCAAGGCCACATTTTTGTTTTTACATTTTTTTTGTCTGATCATTTAAAAATAGCTGTTTTCTAAAACTGCATTTCCTAATATGGTAACCATTAGCCACATGTGGCTACTTTAAATTTTGAAATTTAAATGAAATCAAATTAGAGATTCACTTCACAGTAGACACATTTTGAAGTGTTCAATAGCCGCAAGTGGCTAATGGCTTCCCTATTAGTACAGATAAAAAACTAAAACTCTAACCTGGTGATGGGTATTAAAAAAAATAAATAAATCTACAGTTAAAAAAATAAAACATTAAAAAACTAAAAAAATGAAAACTCTCCATCACTTTTTGGAGCACAAGTTCTGTGAGACAGTGCTGAACTAGAAAATAAATATTGATGAATTTCTTTCTCACCTATGCTCATATATATATAGAGAGAGAATGGCCAAACACTTAAATATCAGCTCAAAGGTAATGTTTATAAGCTGCCATTAGACCACTTCAGTCACCAATTAGGTCTTGTGATTTAATGGCTAGCTTGAGTGTGGCAGACTGATCTCTTTCAATAATGGGTCTTTCAGAGGCTCTACCTTCAAAAAGAATTGGATTCCTTGCTAGGTAAACTTGAAAAGCTGCAGAAAGAGCTGGAGAAAGCCGAGATAGCAATAGTGTCAGAAAGGACTCTGAATTTTACATTTTACTTGATCAAACACTTCTGTTCTCGGAGGGAGACCTTGGTGGGTTTTGTTGTTGTTGTTTTTTTGCTGCTCATCCTGTTCCCTACAGCAGCTCCTCTGAGAGGATTAAGGCTTGTGATTCTGCAGGAACCAACCAACAGGACTGGGTCAGGCCTGTGAGTTCAAGTTTGCCAAGCAGATCACCACTGCTCTTGCTGTCTCATCTTCGACTACCTGGGTGATGAGCCAAGTGTTGAATATACGAATCTCTTTCCATGGATGTTTAGGTAGTACGCCTGCCTAGAACCACTAAGGACCCCTGTAGCAGTTTTCATACCAGGACACACAGGAGGGACAAACACAAGCAGAAGTCCTGCCTTGTTTCAGATTTGTCCTTAGACAAGATCAAAGTCTGGAAGCCTGCACCATAACATTCATCTTTGTTTATTTATTTTTTTAAAGATTTTATTTATTCGACAGAGAGAGACAGCCAGCGAGAGAGGGAACACAGGCAGGGGGAGTGGGAGAGGAAGAAGCAGGCTCCCAGCGGAGCAGGGAGCCTGATGTGGGGCTCGATCCCAGGACCCTGGGATCACGCCCTGAGCCGAAGGCAGACGCTTATCGACTGAACCACCCAGGCACCCTAACATTCATCTTTTGCTGATACTTTCCCTTCGTTTTGTACCATGGCAAGGGTCCTAAGAGTTCTGCATCTTGGGAGTACATGCAGAGGCCCTGGTAGAAACTAATTATTGACCTTGTTGTGTATCCAGTTTATTTTGTAAGGTCTTTTTCATGGGATCCATTATACTCTAACACAAGTCCATTGGTTCTCAATTTCTCAAAGTAACGGCAGAGGAATAAAAGCCAATCCTTTGTGGAAAATCAACCTCTGGGCTCTCCTGGGCTTTTGAAGATAATGTGCCCTGAACAAAGGAGTGAAAATGTGGGATGGCTCTCTCTAAATGATATCATTTTTCTGTCTGCTCTTCAACTCAGTAGTAACATCATGAATGATTCTCACTAAAGTGGGTATCCCTTGCTTTCCAACTTAATTTTAAAGATCTCATTTTCCTAAAATTTTTTTAATGTTTGTCTCCTCCCTTCTTCATTCTCTCTTCCAATACAGCTGACTCTTGAACAACATTGGGGTTGGGGCACTGATATCCCACACAGTTTAAAAAAAAAAAAATCAGCATATAAAGTTTGACTCCCCCAAAACTTAAGTACTAATAGCCTACTGTTGACCAGAAACCTTACTGATAATGTAAATAATTAACACATATTTTGTATGTCCTGTGTTATATACTGTATTCTTACAATAAAGTAAGCTAGAGAAAATAAGAAAATCATGAGGAAGAAAAAAACATATTTACAGTATTATACTGTACTTATGGAGAAAAATCCATGTATAAATGGACCCGCACAGTTCAAACCTGTATTGTTCAGGGTCAACTGTATATGGCTTCCATTGAAGCCTGGGGTCTTAGTTTTTTCTGTCTTGTTCTGATGAGAGACTTACTGTAAATTCGTATAGGTCCCATCATCAATGGTGAAGGCAGCCACCATTCTGATTTCTCGTACATCCTTCTACAGATGCTATATATACAAGCTGATAGAAGTACTATATATAGTCTTTCCCCTTCTTTTTCCTACATGGTAGCATATTCTAGCTTAGCTTTTTTGTTTATATATCTCAGAGATACCACATCCATATATAATAAATAGACTTCCCCATTCTTTTTATGGTTATGTAGTATTCTGATATTATAGTAGATTTACTACAGTTCAACCCAGTTTCCTACTGATGGATATTTAGGTTGTTTCCAATATTTTGCTATTATAAACAATAATGCAATGAATATGGTACTGTCGCTTTACACTTAATAAATAAATATACCTGGAAGACAAATTCTTAGAAGTAGAGTGGGTAAATGCATGTGCAATTTTGATATATTCTAGATTGTTCTTAGATATTTTATCAAATTATTCTCATTAGCAAAATATTAAGTGTTCCTCACTTTGCCAACAGTGATATCTAATTTTTTAGTTTCCAATTTCACAGATGAAAAATATTTGTTATTAATATGCATTTACATTAGGAATGAAGAACATCTTTTAATATATTTGAATTTCTTTTGATGAACTATTTATTTTTAGAGAGAGAGAGAGCAGGGGGAGGGGTAGAGGGGGGAGGGAGAGAGAGAGTCTCCAGCAGACTCCCCATCGAGTGTGGAGCATGACCCAGGGCTTGATCTCACAACCCTGAGATCATGACTTGAGCTGAAATGGAGTCAGACGCTTAACTGACTGAGCCACCCAGGCGCCCCTAATTTATTTATTTTTAAAGTAAGCTCTGTGCCCAACATGGGATCTGAGATCAAGAGCCACATACCTTATTGACTGAGCCAGCCAGACACCCCTGAACTGTCAATTTATATTGGTATCAGTCAGGACAGTTGTGGGTAAGAGATCAGACTGCAGTGGCTTAAATGCAAGGGACTTATTCTCACATAAATCATCTCTAGAGATGTGTAGTTCAGGCTGGCATGAAGGCCACAGGTGTATCAGGGTCTCAAGCTCCTTCTTTTTTTCTCTTCTACCACATTAAAATGTGGCTTCCCTCTTGAAAGTCATCTTATGGTTCAACAGTTGCTAGAGTACCAGTCATCAAGTCTACATTGTAGGCTGGAAGAAGGAAAAGCAAAATGGCCAAAGGGTGTATGCCCTCTTAAAAAAACTTAGCAGAAGTCTCCTTTAACACTTAAGCTTGTATATTTCAACAACTTAGTAACAGGGCTGCATCCAAGAAAAACCAGATGCAGTTAACTGAGCACATTGCCCAGATACCAGTTAAAAAGGGAGAATTGGAAAATGAATATTGGGAGGCAATTGGCAGTTTCTGTCACAAATCCTTGGTCAACTTCACTTTTGGGCTTTTGTTCTTATTGAATTGTAGGAGCTCTTTATATGTAAAGGAAATTCTCTTTGCTCCAGTAAATATCTTTTTCCTTATTATTTTGACTTTGATTATGGTGTTTTGTCATGTAGATACTTCTTCTGTAGTTGAATGCATCAGCGTTTTCTTTTTTATGGCTTCTGGTTTTTGAGGCTTATTTAGGAAGGTCTTCTCATTCTGAAATCTGTCAGGTATTTTCTAGTACTTTTACAAGGATTCAGACCTTGAAATATTCAACTCAAGGTTAAAGCCTTCTGGAACGAAATTTCTTATTTAAGTTGGAAGCAATAGCAGTGACATCTGGCTCACTGATTACCACTAGGGATAGTTCTGTTGTCTTTGGAGACTTAACAGTATCACTAAATTAGTCTTACTATATAATAATAGTATTGAATGGTGGCTCAAAGATTAATGTGAACTGCAGGATGATATTGGATGTCTGGATCATTGCAGTGCAATAAGAGTTTGCCCTGAGTGAGACCAAGGTAGAGTTTCCAAATTGGAAATTGAAACAAGCCAAGCCAGAAAGTTATTAATAAAAAACACAAAAAAACTAAAAGAAACATTCATTTGTAAATCAGAGGGAGTATTTTAAAACTGTCACAGTTCACATTGGCTGGTTACCACTCCAATAGCTTATGTCTCTGATAATAATTACTCCCAGGAACAGAGCGAAGTCCCATTGGATATATCCATATATACCAGAGCATAACGCATTATAGTCTGCAGTTCATAGGAATTAGTGAAGGGCAAGGCCTTGCTAAGCCTGGACGTTGGCTAATCTCTTTTGTAAATATCCTATTACTGTGGTAGCTTGGCAAATTCTTTCTCTTGGAAAGGAATAATTTCAGTAGGATGCTACCTCGATAAGGACATAGCTTAATTGGTTCAAACAAATTTTTTAAAAATTTCACATGGATACACACAACAACTTAGCCTATTAAAAGCATCTATTAAAAGCGTTTTCCAAACTTTAATTCTAATGTTGCTTAGAGCTCTGGATTGAAATATTCACCTGAACTTCTGGAGCTGTGAAAAATGTCCTATTCTAATCAGGAACACAAAGTTAAATTCATAGCAGTTGGAAACACCACCTTAATTTGCCCCTTCTAAGTCTAATTAGACCCAATAATGGCACTATATGCATGTACTCCAAGAGAATGAGAGGAAATATTCGAAACCAGAGATGAAAATAATGCCACATACGACAATAGGACTTTTCAAACCAGTGATGTTGCCTCCTTAGCTCCTTACCTTCACTCAGTGTGTCAGACAGGGAAGGAGCAGGGAAACTAAGTAATGATTGACTTGGCCAGGTGGTCACAAAGGTAGTTTTTGGCAAAGCTATGATTTATAAACTGGAATTCCTGATTTTTAATTCTCGTAACTAATTTGATAGTAACTAAAAGTTAGGTTTGGAAAATATTTTTTGACATACATGGTCTCTTTAAACTTACAGCTTGTTGGCATTCCATGGAAGAGTAAAATCATAGTCTAAAGATGATGTTCCCATGCTTTGCTGAGACCTACCAGTTATCACACAGTTGGATTATAGGTCTAGTACTTCTTTCTATGGCTAAGAAACAACTTCTAGTGGCCACCAGACATTTTAGTTGCCATTAAGAGGGAGAGGGGAGCAGAAGTGGTAAAACTCACAAGCTCTTTTAAGACGACTTTAAACTTCTTGGGGAACTAACCAAAGAAGTTTTGTTAGTTGAAGAGGTAAAATGTATCATAACCACTAAATTAATTATTGTAGACATCTCCTGTTTGAGATATATGCAAAGAATTTTTATGAAGTAGAAATTACATCAAATGTTCTCAGGTTAAAAAAAAAGAAAAAATGTTAAGAATTAACGCAAGGGACAGATAATGATTGAACATCAAATTTTAATCATGAACCTTTTCTCCAGTCTTCAAATTATTAACACGAAAAGGAATGATAAATTGCAATTTTATCATTGCCATATCGCTGTGTAACAAGCCCTTGTTACAAAATCTCCATCTACTGTCTCCAAAAAACCAATAGAAAACCCATACATTATATTATCTAAGTGATCTATTAACATGAAATTTTAACCAACTTCATACCAGGAAACTACTAACAGAGGTACTTCAATCACATAGCTTAAAATATGGAGAAAAGACAGGTAAAAAATTATCTTAAGCTGTAGTAGTCTTTTTACTTTTTTTAAAATTTTTATAAAATACACTAATTTCCCAAAATAAAGAATATTATGACACATTGGTGTCAACTTACACAGATGAAAGCTGATGTCAGCTTTTTTCTAACTAAAGTTCATTTCACCAAACCTTTATATATTACATGAATATCCAAGTAAAGTGTTTTTTTAAAAATTCAACACACAGGAACATAATGTACAGTGTTTTATAAAAAAAAAAAAAAGGTTAATTTAGGAATGATTTCATTTTCAACCACATAATATCTTTTTAAGACCATGAAACCTCTTGCTATTGCAAGAGGACTTTTCAGTTCATGTTCCTATTTCCCAGTTGTAATTCTTAAGAGTAAAAAATGAAAAGTTTTATTTTTCTTGTTTTTTTTTGTTTTTTTTTCCCCCACAAGAAAACTATAGCAACAATTTCATTCACTACCAGGCTTTCTTCCCTCCTTTTGTTTTTAGGACTACCCAGACCCACAACTACGTGGCACCGGAATGTAATGGGGAGAAGAGGCCAATGACATCAAAGAATGGATATAAAAAGACGGGCTCAGCTGGATCCTGCCGCAACTGTAAGGTGTGGGCACTTTCACTGGAGCAAGGCCTCCCAGAGCCACAAGCGAACTGTCACAGGAGCAGTCTCCTGGCTCATCCTTTACATCAGTCAGCTGGGAGGACAGAAAGGAACATTTTCACTAATGACTTGTATAATGGCTGATGGATGCCTTAGCCAGGGAGGGAGGGAGGAGTACACCCAGAGACCTTGGTCAGGAGCGAAAAGAACACTGTTTATTTTACACCTCCTGCACTGGTCACTTCTGAGCGCAAACTAACCTCAACAGGAAATTGCAATGAAATATACACACCATGCACAGTCTATATTACTGTGGGAATCCAGTAACACATGCAAGACGGTGGGAAAAGAATCACAATGGATGAATGTAAACTTTTCACAGTGTTTCTTATAGCCTTTGACTTCAGCACAAGGGCATCACTTACCACCACAATCTCACAAACGTTTTATTGTGTCCTGGGCATGCAGATCACTTGGGGTAAAAATGGGCGATTACATTTCATAGCCATTCTCAGAGAGGAGTATAACTTCAATTTTCCCAATTTCCAACCAATGAATTGAGCTCCTTCTGTTATAAAACTAAATATATTTCTGAATACATTTTTGTTCAAGGGTTGTGCTTTATTTTTCCTTATCACTTCATTGACTTCATCCTATGGAAATTAAAAACCCACAAAATTATATCAAGGACTAGGTGTGTTAAGGGTGATTCCTGACCAAACCAGAAAGTCAGGGAATCACTAACTTCTTTTCTCTCAAGTTTCTGTCTCCCTACCCCAGGCCTTTATTGATACTGATTCAGTTACATGTTTTGGTTTCCTGAAGAGTAAAACCAAATTAGAGAACTGGCATTTGTCTTAAGCAAAAAGTAACATCAGTAAGGGGAGAAAAGAAGGGTTCATTCTATGTCAAAAAGAATCTCTTGCTCTCAACAGGAGATAATCCAGCTTCTCCTTAGCTATCATTTCATAAATTAATAATTTCTTAAAATCATAATCCAAAGAATTTATCTATTACAAGAAAAATTCAAGTTTAAAAAAGCAAATAAATTAGTTAAGCCTTGTAAACAATTGTCCATTTTAGCTATATATCTTTTTAAAAAAGGTTTTTCTGTATAGTAAATCAGACAGTACAAGGCACACCTTACACATCAGAATCCAGAGTGACAGGACACACACACACACACAGCTTCTTCATTCACACTGTTAGCTGGCCTAACCATGCTGGGGGCACTGGGGTCACACACCAATCCTTTGCTCATCTCCTGATCATCTGGAAGTCCACAAATGTGCTCTTTCCATTAAATTGCTTTGTGCTATTTTGTTGTGTGATGTGACTTTCAGCTTCTCAATGTTAGTCTCCTCAGATGTTTTCCACAAAGCTTCCTGGGAAAAGGCCAGTTTTCCCATTACGTTGCAACGTGCCTTTGAACCAGCCATCTTCTCGCTTTTTATGAACAAACACAATATCTCCTTCTTTAAGTTCAAGTTCTGCTTCACTCTGAGGAGGATAGGAAACTACCACCCTGTGCCTAGAAAAAAGAGATATATTTTAGTTAAAGCCACTCAAAGTAGCAAAAGAAAAAAAAATGGTGTACTACTGGTCTAACACAGCTTTAAACATAAACAGAAAAGGAAATAACACAAGTTTGTTTCTAACATTTGTAAAACAACTCTCAAAATAGAACTATTCTCTGTATTGTAGAGACTAGGTTTTAATAGAGTTTGGATGTGTTTAACAGCCCACTATTGATGACCTAAACTGGTTTGAGTGACCTTTACAGGGAAAGCTATTCTTGTCCCCCTCCTATAGAGAAAAGTTTATTCCATCTCCTAGGAGGAAATGCCCTGTCCTTCCCTCTTCTCCAAGAAGAAAGGAGTGAATTTATTTGATTGGTGAGACCAAGAGAAGCAGTTGAGTGGGTGGGTTCAGTCCTCTCTGAACTACCTGTGTCTCTGTTCTGCCTCTGCTTCCACACTGGAAGCATGGAATGGTCAGGGGTCAGGCTAGCCTTCTAGAAGTAGGTGTGGAAGTCTGTCTGTATCCCTTACACTGGGGCTTAACATGGATGAGGCAGCAATCCTAAGGAAGTTTATCTGCTTTATATACCCAAATTCTCTCTCTGGCAGGCTGTCCTAAGGTCTAGACAGGGAGGGGAGGACCACAGCCACAAATACAATCCAGTACTACCACTAATGAGGTTGACATTCTGATCTCCATTAGTCTGATAACTGTGTCTCTTTCTTTATTGGTTCTCAACTGTGATGTTAGTGGGAAAAGGTATAATTATCACTTAAGAACCCCAGAAGCCTTGTTGGTTTAATACTATCTACCTCCCTTCTTCCTTTCTCCTTAGTCTCCTTCTCCAAAGTCTCCTGCTGAGCACAGAGCCTGACACAAGCCTCGATCCCACAACTGGGAGATCACGACCTGAGCCAAAACCAAGTCGGATGCTCAATAGACTGAGCCACCCAGGAGCCCCTGAGGTCTCTTTCTAAAAGCCAACTAACTCGACAATAGTGATGTGAAGGAGCCACCTTGGAAGAGAGTCCCCCAGCCCTAGTCAAGCCTTTAGATGACTACAGCTGAGGCTGATATCTGGACTGCAACCTCAGGAAATATCCCAAGCTGGAACCATCCAGCTAAGCCACTCCCAAGATGCCAACCCACAGAAGCTGTGAGGTAACAAATGTTTATTGTTGTTTTAAGCCACTCAATTTTAGGCGTAATTTGTCACACGGCAATAGATAACTAAAAAATGTGAATATACATCTTTCTCCATTTGCTATTATGCAGTATTCAGTCATAAAGGTGATTTTTATTTTCGTTTGGTTCTTAAAGTCAGAAAATAAGTTTATAGCCTCAGAGGACCCACTCTTGACTATTAAGTAAAGAATGGTGTGGCTTAATGATAGTCATAACAATATCTATAGAACTGCCCCTAAGATATGAAGCCCATTAGAGCCCAATCCTTCCAGAAGATTGCCAGCTTCACCAATCTTCATCTCATAAAAACTAGAACCAACTCTCATTAAGAAGGACCACAGCAAGAGCCCCAGACTATTGCTCTCTTAAAAAAAAAAAAAGGCATCTCTACAAAAGTCAAGTGATTGCCCAAATAGTTCCTGAGCTACTTTGGGCACATGAACTAAATTATCCTCCAAGGTCTGAAGTAAAAGTATAGCATGGAGGCTGACTTATTTCGAAGAAAGTTTCAGTTAATTCAAAGATGAATTAACACATTGAACCTACAAGGCTCAGGGTTCAATCAAGAATGAACTGAGGGAGGAGGCACGGCACTGTGTGTGAAGCTCTGGGATAGGGGTTGCTGTAGCCTTAAAGGTCACTGGAGTAGCTTAACTTTGGGCCAATTATCTCTGCTCTCTCAGTCTCAGCTTCCTTATTTGTAGAAAGAGATTGCTGTAACTTAAACAGGTATTGTCATGTAATGGAGTAAGATTATAAGTGTGATGCTCTTAGCATGGTGTTTGTTATAGAGTTTAGACTCCCAAATTCTAGCTCCCATTGGGATGACACAGCTGAGGCAGAAGCAGGCAGGGGTCTGTCTGGTGCTTGGAGGGGGTGAAGGATGGGCCAGAAAGTCAATGGCCACCTCTACCCAGGAAAAGGCTCAGGCCACAGCCTAAGGAAGAACTGCCTAATAATGAGACTTGACACTTGAGAATGATAAAGTTAGGTTTTGGAGTTCCTTCTCTGCTATCTTTAAAAGCAGGACAAATAATTTCATCTGAAGGAAGGGATCCAGATGAAAAGACTTCTCAAGTCTGATGCCAACATGCTAAAAATTCATGTAAAAAGCAATGTAACAAGTTGCCATTTGGGGCAAGTTAAAATTTGAGCAAAGCTTTGTAAGTCTGGAAAGAAGCCTACAAGTGACTCAAATCACATTCAGAGTAGATCTCTCATGAAATGTATTCCCCATCGGTTCTCTGTGAGCTGCCTTAAAGGTAAAATGGAACAAAAATAGTTCTTGAAAAACTTGAAGTGAATTAGATTAATATTTGCATTTTATAAAATGCACTAAACCAATTTTGTCAAAAATTTTTTTGAACTAGAACTGCTGCTAGGCTAAGAACATAATCTTCCTGCCAAGTTCCCAGTGGGAGCAAATTTTCATTGCTAAATTATAAACCTCTGGGGGTGGAACAAGAAACCATGTGCATAATGGAAACTGTGACACAGTCCTGATTGTATGAAGACTACCAGGTGCAGCGGTAACAGACTCCACTTAGAAATCTTCCAGCTCCGATCCTGGCCTCGAGCCCTGTGAGGTAGTTTGCACACAGATTTCGAACATGGACTCTTAGGCCAAATTCTGGGCACAACTGGCCAACTATTTCAGGCATGGAAAGTAGAATGTTTACAGACCAACAAACAGATGTAAAGGCGCAGCTGCAGAGGCCCTGCACATCTGTTCCTCTACCCTCTGCCTCACTTGGATTATGCCTGTCTTTGAGTGGGGCTTTGGGGAAGTTCTGAACCTCAGGAGTCAAAGACCCCTCTCCCATAACCTCCATGGGACCCACTAATCCCACTTTCAAAATCTGCACCCCATCCACTTCTCTTCATTGTTGCTGCCACCATCCTGGTGGACAAACTCTTGACCTTTCACATGGTCAAATAATCTACCTGTCCTCCCTGCCTCCATCTCTTCTGCCCCCATTCCATTCTGCACAGAACTGACAGACTTTTTTTTTTTTTTTAAAGATTTTATTTATTTATCTGACAGAGATAGAGACAGCCAGCGAGAGAGGGAACACAAACAGGGAGTGGGAGAAGAAGAAGCAGGCTCATAGCAGAGGAACCTGATGTGGGGCTCGATCCCATAACGCCGGGATCATGCCCTGAGCCAAAGGCAGACGCTTAACCGCTGTGCCACCCAGGCGCCCCTGACAGACTCTTTCTTAAATGGCAACTCTCCTTGTAGTTTTTATTTTGTTTTGTTTTTGTTTTCGATTTAACTTATTTACTTGAGAGAGAGAGTGCGCGTGAGAGAGAAGGAGCAGGGGTAGGGGCGGAGAGGGAAGTCCACTCCCCGCTGAGCAGGGCGCCTGATGTGGGGGCCTGATTCCAGGACTCTGGGATCATGACCTGAGCCAAAGGCAGACACTTAACTGACTGAGCCACCCAGGCGCCCCACAACTCTACTTGTAGTTATCTATTGTTCAAAAATCATTACTGGCTTCTAATAACGTGAATAAGGTTAAACCTCAGCCTGGTGTGTAAAGTCCTCAAAGATCTGACCTTCATCTTTCTATCTATACCTACAATGATCTCCATGAAGGTGTCAAACATGCCTCTAAACCTGAAGGTATGGCTTTTACCTCTCCACTCCTTGGCTCATGTGGTTCCTTCCACTGGGAACTCCCTGTGACGATCCCCCTGCCCATCCACACCTGATCAGCTTCCCACAACCTTGTTTCAATTTGCAAAATCTCTAGTCCCATGGCTGGAAGTAATTGCATGCTTGCTCAGATCCCAGAGGCCTCGTGTGTGTTTCTTATGGCACTTAGCGCAGTGTACATTGCATTGTTACCATCTGTATCCCTGTCTCATTTATTTTCCCAGACCATAAGCTGCTTGAGGGGTGAGATGATGGTAAATTCACTTTAAATGGCCCATACCACTTAGCATAGTTCATGATTTTTTTTTTTTTTGAGAGAGAGAATGTAAATGGGGGAGGGGGCAGAAGGAGAGGAAGAGAATCTTAAGCAGACTCCACGCTCAGAGCGGAGCCCAATGTGAGGCTTCATCTCATGACTCAGAGATCGTGATCTGAGCCGAAATCAAGATTCAGACACTTAATCTACCAAGCCGCCCAGGTGCCCCTTGTGTTAATTCTTACTTAATAAGCATGTTAAATGACAAAAGAAAAGACACAAGGTATAATAAAACTATTTTTAAAAGGTGAAAGCTCCCTAAAAAGGAATGTAATTTGACAAATGCTAAAACATGGAAGGACCTTGAGAACATTATGCTAAGAGAAATAAGCCACACAATAGGACAAATATCATACAATTCCACATATGAGGTACTCAGAATAGTCCAACTCATAGAGACAGCAAAGCAGAATGGTGGTTGTCAAAGGTTGCCAGGAGAGGGAATGGGGACTTACTGTTTAATGGGTACAGAGTTTCAATTTGGAATAGCAAGTTTTACGAATGGATAGTGGTGATGCTTATTCAACAATATGAATGTACTTAATGTCACTGAATTTTACCTTAAAAAAATGGTAAACTTTATGTATATTTTACTACAATTTAAAAACAAGATAAATGAATAAGCAAGCAAATAAAAAATAATGGAAAGATTAGGGGAAAAAAAGAAAAATGAAAAAAACGTCAAAAGCTGAGTGGTCCCTTCGCTGTTATAAAGTATGCCTTTGAACAGAGCACCTGGGAGGCAGTGTGAGGTATACAGCATGGCTCACACACTTGGTCCTGAATGGGCTTCTGCCTCTTGGTGGCTTTGTAACCCTCAGTTTTTGTGACAATTACCAAAGGGGGAATTCAAGAAACAAAAGCTTGCTGTACAAAGAAGCTCCACTGATACCCACTGCCAGTCTTCCTGGCTTGTGCTATGATGTTCAGTCTTCCACCTAAATGAACATTTGCAATCTTTTATTTGTATAAATTTTCTATTTCCTTTATTTTTCTGGCCTCTCTTGCATTCTCAGTAATTCACACATTTTTGTTGTTGTTTCTAATCCCTCCTGGTACAGCCCAAATTGGACCCCTTGTGGCTCTGGGAGGCACTCTGCCATCACCCTGGTCTGGGTAAGTAACCCGCACTGCTTTCTGCCAGTTGCTACAGCAATCTAATATCCAATTAAGTATTTCACTGGCAAAACCACACTAGCTCGCTTTGTAGCTTTGCTTGAAGTCCAAGTAAATTATATCCATTGCTTCACCCAGTGGGTTCACTGTCACTAACTCAAATTAATCATGCTGGTTAAATGCGACTAAACTTTCTGTAAATCTATCTCTATCCAATTTGTGTGTTTCCAAGTGTTCTAGTTTAATCCCTGATCAAAGATCATAGGTTCTTTTCCAGTTTAGGATATGGGTTTATAGGTACGTGATTATCAGTTTAATTCCTAAGCTTCAAAATACACGCAGAGATGATGTGCTGTGTTTCCTTAAGCCCTTACCTATTCTTTTTCAGTAGAGGAAAAAAGAAAAGCCTGTCACATATACTTTCTTTTATTGCCATCCCTTCTGAAATATTTTATTTCTGTTTTCTCTTCGCAATTTCCTAATTATTTTTTCTCCATTACCTAAAATAGAGCCTAAGATATTTGTTCTGTTTTTTCTCCTGTCATCAGTTATACATCTTCTGCCTCCAGGATAGAGCATTGCTTGCTTGTTTTCCTCAGCCTGACAAACACAAAAGGATCCTTTTGTTCCTCAGAGAATTGTCTCAGCTGACACCAAGACCTGTCAACACACCTCAAGGTTCAGCCTTTCTTACTGTGAGACAGCTTAAGTCTTTGTGTCATATGAATCCTCCTTTCCATTGAAGGCACTGGCTGCCCTACTCACATTCTTTTACTTTTTTTTTTTTTAAAGATTTTATTTATTTGACAGAGATAGAGACAGCCAGTGAGAGAGGGAACACAAGCAGGGGGAGTGGGAGAGGAAGAAGCAGGCTCATAGCGGAGGAGCCTGATGTGGGGCTCGATCCCATAACGCCGGGATCACGCCCTGAGCCGAAGGCAGACGCTTAACCGCTGTGCCACCCAGGCGCCCCCACATTCTTTTACTTTAGACTTATGGGGCGGAGTCATGGTTTGAGGGGAAATTTTATGCTTGCTCTCATTATAATCTGTGGGGGAGTCCTATCTTATACTGTACCAATACTATACAATGAGAACTACTTCTATGAAATTCTATTAGCAAAAATTCTACCAGAAGAACCCCAGGCTTCTGCACTTGGCCTGAACAGGAGCTGTTGATATTTACATTGTGAATCAAGGACTCTTAGGATCCTGAAATACTTTCCGAATCATACTGATGTGAAAGTTATTCTTCCCTTCATTTTTAGCAATAAGTACTTTTTATTATTTTAAAAATTTTGAAATATCAAAACAGATAATCCCTAAATGATATACTTGGTAGCTTTCTACTAACCAAAAATTTCATTCCCAGTGGATAAGGTGCTTTCCTGTACAACTTGCTTCCACACATTTCCCCTATTGTTTTAATGATCAGGCAGACCTAAGAATACACGTTAAATAAATATGATCACCATCATTGTATGAAGGCAAAGGGGCTGTGAAAAGTTGGTCAGGCTGGCTATTATATTTAATATTCCATTGAACATATGGATTATAAAAATATAAACTCGAGCAGAAATCTTCTCCAAAGACCCCCTTTTCCACTTGTAAAAATTGAAATGGTTATATGAAAAATCTGCCAGAGAATTCCAGCGTGCCCGTGCCCATCTGTTCTGTCATTAAATTCTCCATGTTCCCTATCTGATGTGCATTCCCTGCTCCCTGAACCACCATCACCTGTCTGCATTAGCGATTTCTCCTTTTCAGATGCATTGAACAGGGGGAGCCTGCTGTTAGAAATGAGCTCCTCTAAGAGGAAAGGGCCGGAATGCAGAAGCCACAGACATTGAGGACATCTGGCAACTGAAAAGGAATGCATAATGGGGGAGGAAGGCAGCAGTGCCAGAGCCAGTGCCTAGGGAGAGACTGGGCAAAATGAACTATCAGAACAGTCACACAAACACCACAAATGACGGGGAAAAGAGGAGAGAGACTCAGGGCACGAAGGAAAAACTGCAGATCAATGCCTGGGGGTGGGAAGGAAAAAAGGAGCCTTTGTGACCAAAAGAAAGTAAACACGTCCCTGGACTAACTCCAGGGACAGAAGGCCCTATCCCTGGAAAGCGGTGTAACACTGCAGGAAAAAAGGTTGACTCTCAGAATAAAGGATTAAGTGAATGCAGGACGAAATTTCAGAGCTTTAACAGGAACACAATAAATGAGGGGAAAGAATGATTTTATTTGTGGGGGGGGGAACCTTTTTAAGGCAATGGTTCATTTCAAAACTGGTTCTAAAAGGATTAGAACAACAGAAAATTATTTCACCTCACTATGAAAATATGTAATAAACTGTGTACTTTGTACTTAGTGCATGTAGGCTGTTTGAAGTTTATTCTTTCCCAATTTATTTTTTGGTAAAAAGGTATGCCCCCCCCAAATTATATGAATGAAGACCTCAAATTTTGTGGGCACAAATGTTCATCTTAAATAGAGACTTGAGGTGAATTTAAGTCTTTTTAAAGTATAACATTTTATAGTCAGACTTCAAATCAGTAACTGAAAATGCTACCCAAAATGCAACACCTCCACAAATTAGAAATTTGCTTTACTTATAAAATGCAGGTACAAAGGGAATAAAGCTTACAGAAACAATAAAACAATGGCACTTTAAAAAATAAATGTTTACCTATTTATGCATTATATGAAAACTGTCCACTATTTTTAGTGTACTTCATGATGTTTTCCTGGCCTACCAACAGTGCTTTTTAAATTCATGTAATCCTAGCAGGTATTTGTCTTACTACATACATCGTTTTCCCCAGTGTAACTCCTAGAGCCCCACTGGTTGTATCAAACATATCTGCTCTCATCTGCAATCATTACTCAAGGCCAGATTCACTAAAACAAGGCTCCTAGCTCCAAGCAGAACCGAACCAAGTCACTGTGTCAGGAGGGGAGTCAGGTCTCTGAGAACCGAGCCACACTCTCCTAGCTCAGGAAGAATAAAGAGAGAATTCTCTTAGTTGGCAGAATCTCCAGCTGCTGGACAACCAGCAGGTAATGATGTCAACGTTTAATAAAAATGGCAAGGGATAAACCGAAGGAGCAGCTGCTGGCGATGGAAGAGCAGCAAGAAGAAGGAAGGAGATGTGAACTAAGTTCCACGGATTAACAAGTTTCATCTGGATACAGCGCTGGAGTGGCTGTCTGGAGAAAATAAACACAAAGAGGGCTGGAGGCCTAACCCATGAAAGAAACACAGCAAATGGTAAAAGAAAGCCAGAGCTTGACTGTTACTACAAATTCAGTCAAAAAAATTTCGGGGGTTGTGGAAAAGTATCCTGATGTCAGAATAAATACTCCAGCATAAAGTTTGCTAGGTATTTCTTCGTTTTTCCGGGAAGAACAGTGAACTCACCTCTCACAAACCACAGGCCTAGACTCATTCATGACAGGGCCCAGGGACGAACATGGCTGACGAGGCGGTGGAGCGATGGGAACAGCCGAGTCCAGAGAGCTGGTCTTCCGATGAAGAGCGTCCTGGGCTACAGCAGCGGCCGCGGCCACGCCATCCCCGTCTGTGGGGCAGGAGCCGGCCCTGCCGTGCGCGCCCCCTAGCGGCAGCTCAGGACCCACTGCTCCCTGCAGGGGCAACTCGCCGCCACCAAGCTCCACTTCCAGGGTGGGTGAAGCTGGAGGGGATGCTCGCGGCTTACGTTTGGTGGAGGCGCCAGAAAGCAACTTCAACAAACCCTTTTTTTCTTTCTAGAAAAAAAAAAAAGTACATTAATTGGAGACGGACGGTACTGTTGTTATTATAATCGCAGTAGGGTGTTACACTTTTGATTTTTGGTTTGATTTTTTAAAAAAAAATATTTTTAAGTATCTCTACACCCAACATAGGGCTCTAATTCAGAAACCCGAGATCAACAATTGCATGCTCTACGCACTGAGGCAGCCAGATGTCTCTGGTTTGATCTTTTAAAATTTATTTCTGTAGGTATTTGGTTGTGATCTAGCTCCCAAATCTTGTATGATGTACCTAACCTTTTGCCTCTCTTTCTTCACCCTTTCTGCCTGCATGTTTTTGCTTGTTTTGGACACTCCAGTGTTCATCACTATCTTCTACTGAGGTAGAATAAGTAGATAAAAAAGAAGTAAAAAACTCACCAAGTCACATCTCAGGCTTGGTGAAGGCAGAAGTAGACATTTTAGGACAAAATGGAAATTTCTGATTATGGATTTAATTTCTTGAAATTATGACTATCTTACCTCTAATTCTTACATGCTGAATTAAACATTATAGCATTTTACTATCCATCCACAGACTTGACTCTCTCTCTCTCTTTTTTTTTTTTAAGATTTTATTTATTCATTTGTCAGAGAGAGGGCAAGCAGGGGGAGCTGCAGGCAGAGGGAGAAGCAGGCTCCCTGCTCAGCAGAGAGCCCCATGAAGGGCTCTATCCCAGGACCCTGGGATCATGACCTGAGCTGAAGGCAGACACTTAACTGACTGAGCCACCCTGGTGTCCCCACAGACTTGATTTTTATCATTTACAGGTAGTGATGTCTTGATCAGAGTTAAGGACTAAAACATGTCTCACATGTCACCACCTTGAGGAAATTTAATAAGCCAATAATGACAGAAGTCAAACCATTTCTATTGTGCAAGAATCTCTTGGATTAGAAAGCCAAAACTCCACAAGATTTTATACAAAGCTTCAGTATAATCAAAACCATTTTTATGTCTCTTTGCAAGCAAATGTAGAAAAGAATTTTCTTCCCAGAAATCTTACTCCACAAAAACCATCTCTGGAATCTTTGTCTCTTTTGACACTTGTTCTTTGCTCTGCTAGGAAAACCAGATCTAGAGGTAACTTTTCTTCATTTCTAAAACCTGTGTCAATGTTCTTTCTGATGACCAAACATAGATAACAATTCATCATTTTACATCGTTTTACTAAGATGTCAATGACATTATAAAGTCCTCTGAATGGAAACATTGCTTGAAAATAAAACATTTCACAGAGAAATAATTCTTTAGAAATTCTATAGGCAAACTCAAACTGGAATCATCAAGGTCCACTAAAAGGGAATAGAATTATGAGGGGCCCACACAAAGAATACTGAGGAATTTTTCTTGAGAATATGAGTTAGTTCATACTCAGTAAAAATCCCTTGGGGGAAAAGGGTCTGATTCCATAATAACATAGTTCCATTAGAGACAGAATGGCAGAAAAAAGAAGAGACAAAAGTAATGATTTAACCAGATGATGAAAAAGCATTCCAGGGAAAAAGCATCCCAGGAAACTGCAGGCCTCATTTACCAAATACTGTTCACAGTATGAACTAACCCATGGGTTAGAAACAGAGGACAGAGAAGGATGGTGGGGAGCACTGGATTCATTTCTGTACAGCTCAACTCGGGCTGCAGATGAGCAAAACCAATCAACTGATCCCCAACCCCTTCCCCTCATCCCAGCCTGAGGAAGATTCTTCTGCATTTTTCTTCAAGCCCTGGCCTTAACTCACCTTTCAGGCTTTTGCTTCATTCCTTAACTTCTCATTTTCCAAGGGGCTATTAATACACTCCACTAAATGACCCTATACCCTTGGACTACCTCTTGAGTGCCTGTATCTCATCCACCCAGTGCCTAGTGCAGAGCTGCACCTACTGAGGCAAGAGGCCAAGACTGAAAGAGGATGAGACAGGTGGGAGAAAGGGAAAAGACTGAGCTAGTTCCAGGGCTAAGGGACCAAGAGAGGACATTTTGCAATTCCTAAATTCCATGGAGATAAAGATTTCCCTTTATACAGTGGCCAATGAAGTGGGCTGACCAAACGCCTGCCAAAGCTGCTGCCACACTTCTTTAAGGGCGCCTGAGGTCTGGAGGGCCGACAAATGAGCTGAGAAAGAATAACATCTACACTTCTAAGGAGGCAGTCAGCCACAACTTCCAGCTATTCCTGCCATGATGCAAGAAAGCATGCTCTAATACCTGGACCCCGACAGATCCACTAAGAACATCAAGTCCAGTGATAAATTACAATCTCAGCAAGCCACGGCTACAGATGTTTCTTAAAAACTCAGTTCTGGGCACTCAGAAAAATTCAGTTAACTGAATGGTGCTCAGGGAACAGCCTCTAAAGTGATTAAGAAGAAAGATGACTTGGTTCATCTAAAATGATTAAGCACATTAAATACAGCTTGCTTTAATGACTTCTAAGGGATGTGTTATCATCATCAGCTGATGCTGACTACCCACGGAGCAGAAGGCAGAGGATTAGGTGTCGTGGCAGGGTGTGGGGGTACGGGGTGGGATGCTAACATGGAAAAGATGCTGCCCTAATTCCACCGAACTGTGCTTTTGATATCATATTCTGATGTTTTCTACATTAGCAGAACAGTGTGCCACTGGAGAGAGAATTTTGCAAATACAGACACTTATCATCTAAGGGCACCTTTGTTTTTTCAAAATCCAACAGCAGAAATGAAAATTATAGATGAATTAATAAAGACTACACTTTAGGAAAGCAATTTTTTAAATGTAGTGTTAGCATGCATGAAAAAGGGACATTATCTTTTAACATGAACCTTAACAATTCTCCTGTAGGTTTTCCAAGAAATTATTC
Organism: Ailuropoda melanoleuca; assembly: GCF_002007445.2. Taxonomy (NCBI): domain Eukaryota; kingdom Metazoa; phylum Chordata; class Mammalia; order Carnivora; family Ursidae; genus Ailuropoda; species Ailuropoda melanoleuca. The sequence continues at coordinate 88,738,933 of NC_048222.1, read as the reverse complement.
CTAGATGGAATAATGTTTTTATACTCATAATTTTCTCTGCAGAAGATCTGATGATTTAAAACCACACTTCATACATTAAAAAGAACTATTTGGGTCAGAAAATAATTACCAGATGATGAGAGAGAGTGATTTTTACATATAAAAATAATTTCTGAACATCACCTAAATAACTTTCTATTAGTCACATCACGGAGGATGAGTACAATATGGGAAACCTCAAGTTCTCCTTCCCAAGCAAAAATAAATTTCATTTGAGCAACTCATAACGTTAACCACATTCTACCCAGTGAGTCTTCTTTATTCCTCTCCTTGTCCTCAGATGTACAAAGAAAGTACCAAGAGATGGGGGCGCCGGGGTGGCACAGCGGTTAAGCGTCTGCCTTTGGCTCAGGGCGTGATCCCGGTGTTAGGGGATTGAGCCCCACATCAGGCTCCTCTGCTGTGAGCCTGCTTCTTCCTCTCCCACTCCCACGCTTGTGTTCCCTCTCTCGCTGGCTGGCTAAGTACCAAGAGATGAATAGTCTTCCGGGCCATTGTGATCAAAAATCTACACTGTCATATTCCCAAAAATCATTCACTATAAGGGATCCCAAAAGCTTAATTCTTATGATTGTCTAATAATCACTCATTCCTTCAATATTTACTGAGTGTTGAATATGAACCAACAATGTGCTAGGCTCTGGGGATATAATAGTGAACAAGACAACAAAGAGTTCACATTCTCTAGCACAGACAAACACTGCTGTAAAACAGGAGCTCTGCAGAAAAATAAAGCAGGGTAAGGGGAGAGTGACTGACCAGGGGTGCTGAGATGGGAGGCTCAGGAAAGTTTTTTTTTTTAAAGTGCAGGGAGAGAGGGAAAGGCCATGTGAAATTCTAGAGATGAAATCAACACCACTAGTTTCAAGAATCTTGTTAAATGCTATTATAAGGATTTCCACATTTATTCCTAACACCCAGCTGATGCAACAGGAACCAGTATTATTCTCGTTGCTACACCTCTCTAAGGTTGCCTAAAATCACATTGCTAGTAAGGGGCGGAAGTGGGCTTGACCTAGCCTCTGCTCTGCTCTTCTGAGAGCTGAGCATTGGCAACATCTGTAGAAGCACATCTGCTCGATGGAGTGATAAGAGCAGGTATGTTTGCCTGAGGGCTGCACATCATAAGGATCACTCTATATGGAACTGTGCACATATCGGCACTGCCCAGATCCAGATCCCAGCCAAGAGCAGGGGCTGGAATGGGACTCTGGTCACTTAACATGGACAGTGGCTTCTCCTTGAGAAAATGAAGTGGTGAAATTCACAGACCAATTTGTTTTTGACAGCGAAATAAGAAGTGGGAGGAAGGAAAATCATATAAGCAAAGCAAGTGATCAGTAGGAACTCTGGGACAAGTGTTCAGAACAGAAGAAAATGGGTATTTATTTTTTAAAGGTTTTATTTTTAAGTAATCTCTACCCTAACAACCCCAAGATCAAGAGTCATATGCTCTGACTGAACCAACCAGGCACCCTGAAAATGGGTATTTAAAAACTAGATGAACCTTCTGCTTCAGAAAACCAAGAATAAGAGCAAGGTCCTCAAACAGCAGACTGCTTGAAGACCTATGGCTCCTTAAGGGAGGGAGTCACTAGGACTTAGGGAGTGGGATATTTGAGGCACTAAATGTTGATCTTTCGTGGGCTACTTGTAGAAATGTTATCTTTTAGGAACAAATCTAGGATATGGCAGAGGGCACGAGAACCAACACCTACTGCTGATTGGTATGGGAATAAATGACAATGTCAGACAAAACTTACACTATGAAGGTAGGGAAAGGAAATGGAAGCATAAGGAAAGCGGAGCCTCAGAGATGGTTTCTTTTCTTTCTCTATGTCAGGGTTAAAACTGTTAAACTATTAGAGATTTGACTAGAGGCTCTTCTAATGTCCTAGCAGCCTCCGTTAGCAGACCAAGACCTAAACCTGTAAACACCCCCAGGTTAAGAAATCAAAACCTAAGGATAACCAATCACTAACAGCCAACTGGGCTTTCCCAAATAAGGCAACCACTTAAACTACTGCCAATCAAAAAACCTCCCTGCTCTGCTTTAATGTGTCCTCTACATAATTTCTGCCCCTGGCTCCCGTTGGCAGAGTGCTCCTAAGCACTTCCAGTTTGGCACTGCCTGATTTGAATACGTTTTTACTCAAATAAACTCTCAGAATTTTTATTATGTATCAGTTTCTCTTCTAATAAAACTTAGAAAATATAAAGACAGTCAATTACATAATTGGCGCTGGAAAAAAAGATTTTATTTTCTGGATAAAAGCGTAACATAACAAAATAATATTTACTGAGGGGGAAAAAGTATATATACACCATAGTATTAATGGCTGTCTTTGAAATCTTGGATCATGTTTATGTTTCCTATTTGGATATTTAAATTTTTCTCTCATTTCTAAATAAGTATGTATATTGTATATTTAAAAAAATTTTATAATAAGAAAACACAATAAAACACACACACGCATGCACACATGCAGGAGTATCTCCTAAGGATTGGGAAACTCATCTGCCTGGAGACTAGCTGATCAAATAATGAAGCCTTTAAACTGAACATGCAGGTAGAAAAATGTCCAGATAAAGCTGTTAAACTGATAACTGTAGAAGACATGAGGGATCCCATAAAAAGAAGAATAACAATGGCAGACAGGCCCAGGATTTCAAACAAGAAATAACTGAGATAATGTTTGGAAATATATTGCAGAGTTTCAGACGCTTATTTACTAAACTACAGAATGCAGTTACTAGACAAAATTAGCTACAGGGACAAAAACATTTTTTTTTTAAGTCAAGGACAAAAACACATTTGAGATAAGACTTCCAAATAAAATATTGTTCAAAAGGAATAGCTTAGTTAGGCGAGGAGCTGCAGTAGTCCTGCATGCACATCAGAAAGTTATACGTCTCTATGGAACACCAGTGGCAGCTCACTGCAGACGATTTATGCATAGAGGAAAGGACAGGGCAATCGACAAGCTATCATTTGGGGGACACACCACACACTTTCTAAAGAATTTAAGTAAATGGATGATGCTGATCACAAAATGATGGAAGCAGATAGAACAAGAGGATTGTCAAATACCTAGATATCTGCTGGAAGTCTCAACTAAAACTAGGGTCCCTATACACTTAGAATCTCTGATGTACTTTTTCCTTGAATTGTTGATAATTTAATCTCACTTTGTATCTAATTCTGATCAACTGGGGGAATGGTAGAGACCAGTAGGGGGTGGAAAGCTTCAGTTGGTGAAGCAGAAATATTGAAAACTTCGAAGTAAGCACCAAAGAGATGTTAGCTACAGTCAGATTTGAACTCTGAAGTTTAAAAGGACTGATTTTAAAAGTTCAAAGCAAATATATGCATGACCTGAAACTCAAAAGGAAAGATACTTCAAGAGGAATGGGAGGGCTCTCCAGAATGAAATTCTAACCATACAACTGCAAATTATCTGAGCAGATGAAAATGTGGAGGCATCGAAAGGAACTAATGTGATCCCCCAGAGAGTGGCCTAATGGGCTCAAATTTTTAAAGGACTCGGTACAAAAAAGATCAAGAGAAGGGACCATAAGAAAGAACATATCATGGCCCATAACAGCTTAAACTTGAAAAAAAAAAGGGGGGGGATAGCCTTAAAGTTATCTTTGAAACGAGAAGAACAGGAAAGATACAGACCTGTTTGAGATGGATGGTAGTTCTCAGAAGATATGAAGAAAGGGAAGGATAATCTTCAGACTAGAAAGAAAGAACAAACCTTGATAAGAGGGAAATGGGTGAAGAGATTCGGATTTAGAGATCCAGTAATTACTTGCCAGGATGAATTCACCCCAGCATACACAGGAAATTAACAGCTAAAATGCAACCAAATAATCTTTGACAGATCCTGGTGAACCTGAGATAAGGTCAACTCAACAGGGCAAGAAGGGCATGTGTAATCCAAATTTAAAAAAGAAGACAACAATGCACTTTTCAGACTGTCTGGAAAATTCTAGAACAGTGTATTAAATGAAAGGAAATGAGACTCTGAGGAGGAGACTCTTCTAGGAGACACTTGCTAACATAAGTAACAGCTAAAATGATGGGGGACTGGGGAATAGTTAGGACGGGAGAATGTAAAAAACATCTGGATTTTGACAGGCATCTGATAAGTTCTCCCATGATATCCTTGTAGACCTGATGGAGGAATGTTGACTAAATGACACTGCAGTCATGTTAATCATGGAATTATTGATTTTATATTAACCAGAAGAAGTGTCCCTGGTGATTCTGGAACATTCAATGAGGTAGGAGATTTAGGAAGGAAAATTTGTAATCTGTGACATAGGGAGTAGTGACAAAAACTTCAGGAGAATAGCCTTAAAAAAGAAGATAACTCTGAAATAAGTCAAGGCATCATATAGAAAGAAGATCAACAATTCTATGCAGCTCCTCAAAATAAATAAAATGGCATGGGACTCTCTGGACCCAGAGCACTCATGGTCAATGAGGGTGTCCGAACAGAGGCCAGTGGCCATCTGTCAAGGATGGGGACTCAACAGGATAACCCATTAGGTCCTCTAGTAGTTGATGCTGTAACAAATTATCACAAACTTCGTGGTAAAAATCAGGTCCTAAAATTAAGGTGTCAGCAGGGCTACATCCCTTACAGAAGCCCTAGGGAAGAATTTGTTTCCTTGCCTTTTCCAGATTCTAGAAGAAGCTGCTTGCATTTCTTGGCTTGTGGTTCCCTCCTTGAACCACTCTGATCTCTGCTTCTGATGTCACATCTCCTCTGGACCTGATCCTCCTGCCTCGCTTTCAGGAAGATCCATGTGATTATATGGGGCCCATCCAGATAATGTAGATTTATCCCTTCATCTCAAGACCTTTATAAAATCCCTTTTGCCACGTAAGGAAACATATTCTCCTTTCAGGGCTTAGGACTTAGTCATTGGGGAGCCATTATTCTCTCTGGCACAGGTCCCTTTCAAGCCTGTGATTCAATGAATTCTTTCCTGGGAGGGCAGGAGCTGAAGAGTCTCTGTTCTCAGTGACTCACTGTCCCGAAACCTTAAATTCTAAACTACAAGACAATTCTTTAAAGATACTGACAAAGTTGAACATGTCAGCTTGAGTACAAGTTTAATGTAGTTAATTATAAACACTGAACAGATACCAATCTTTTTCAAAAACGCTAAGGTTAACCCAACAATTAAATATTAACTTTTTAGTAGGCTGTAAAGTTTATTTCCTTATAAACCCCTATTTATAGGCTTACCTAACCATTTAAATAGAGCGACATACATTACCGCTGAACCAGGTGGCTAAGGGTTTATGACTACCCTAGAGCTTCTCAGAATTGGGCTAGAACTTTAGGAGAAAATGCACAAAATACTGAGGAAAATACAGGATTTTCCTCAGGTTGCTACTTCATTTGATTGTAATACAATTATCCAGACCTTATTATCACTCCTCGATTTCTGTTCACAATTACTCACCATCAATTTCCCTGGCCTCCAACCACCTGTCTCCAGACCCAACCACAGGTTAGTCTTTCAAACACAGCTTTCTATTTATTTTTTCTTTGAAATTCAGCCCCAAATGAGAGATTTTTTTTAAAGATCTATGAATTTAGAAAATAATTTTCACCCATATTTCAAGAGGAAAACTGTCCATGCTGATTGTAATCAAATACACTGTAGAAAAAAATGAATCCACAATTAACACTTTTGATCAATTTCAACCCTTTTGTATATTAAATTTTTTTTGTAGAACTGACTGAATAGGAAGAATTAAGGACAGCACAATGATGAAAAAATGAGTAACTAAAGGGGAAAGGAAATTCTTCCATGAGATGTAAGCTGCACGAGAAGGGACTAAGTCTTATTCACTGTGGTCTCCCTAAACATACAACACAAGGCCTGGCAACTAGTGGGTGTTTCAGTGCAGAGAATCAAGAATCGAGCACCTGGCATGGTGACTCACACATGGTAAGCACTTGAAGGATTGCTGAACAATCAGTCCTTTCATTAGTTAGAAAGAATGGGACACAACATAAGCAGAAGAACAGGACGTTGAACTTACTTTATTATCCTTGTCTGGCTTGGTTGCTGAACTGTTCCCACAAGCCAGTGAAGCACTGTCAGGAGAGGTGGGGAGTCCAGCAAGAATGGTCACCGCCCGGCCACTGGGCTCGGTCTCCAGAGAGGCGGTGGTGATGCTCGGAGAGGTCAGTGAAGCAGCCGCAGCGCAAGCCAGGGGGGCACTGACTCGACCCATATTAACGGCAGCCATGTGGGTGGCAGGGCCTGCCATTGGAGGTGGAAGTTGTGGGGAGGCCAAAGGATGATGGGGCAGGCCCACAGATGCAGGGCCCAGGCAGGCGGTATTCTGTACCTGGATGGGTGTCACCGCTGCTGTAGGGCGTTCTTGGTTATGTGCTGCAACTAGTAGATGACAGGAGAGAAAACAGCAAAATTGGACTTTCTAATAAATGCTACTCACCAAAACATGACTCATTTCACTACATCAGACCATAATGAAAGGTTGCTATTGCATTTTTACAATAAATAATGGATGTATGCTAGTTTAAAAGCACTTAATCTTAGCTGCGTCCCTAGACACTGTTTCCTTCCAGATCAGCTCTTTAGTCTGTTGAGAGCTTGGAAACTTAGCTATAACCCCAAGCTGTTCAGTTAGAGAGAAGGTCTTTCCACAGATTTATGGACACAGCCTGTCTTTGATGGTACTCTAGAGTGTCAGATTAGGTTGGCCTCCAGGCCTTTTCAAAATGATTCTCTTTTTTAAATAAATAACTAAGTAAATAAGTAAATAAATAAATAAATCTATCTCCCTTTTCTTATTAACGATTTTCCTTCTTTTGGTTTTTATGATAGAATTTACGTTTACCCCACCACTATTACCCAAGACTCCTGGGAAGGTTTTTAATGCTATAGATAGAAGAAAGTTATTTAAGATCCCATTGGGTCTAAAACTGACTTGAGATTAAGTTCATCAGAAAGAGCACACCGGTTACTGGAGTACAATGTCATGGTCATGTGGCTGACGGCAGTGAGATTTGAGCTCCTACGGTCTTGACTGCGGAAGTCATATTTTCAAGTCCTATCGACATTCTTAGGATCAGCCTAATTTCTTTCAGACTTTCAATCTGTAGATCAGGCTTGAATTAATGTGCAGGACTGGCTTAGCCAAAATAAGCAGATGTGGAGTACCACTGACTAGACTGCCTGCTTTATTTCCTAATGTTCTTCATTACTGTAACATGACATCTGCTTTCTCAACATCTGTTACAGAAGAACTGGTATCAGGCAAGCAGCCCCTTTCTGGTACTTTCCAGTCTGGTCTCCTCCTTACCTGTCCTCACAGCATTGCGGGCCTGGTTGACTGTCATCTGCCCGGTCATGTGCAACAAGACCTTAGCCTGAGGACTTGTCTGGATGTGAGCTGCTGACACCACGGCTGTGGGGACAACACTGGGACTCCCGGCCATGCCATTTCCCTGGAGCTTCTGGGCAGGCCCTCCTGCAGTGGAAGGACTGACCATAGTCACCCCTCGACTTGTCTGACCAGCAGTAGACATAGGGACTTTAGCTTGGGAAGCATTTGTCACGGTCCTGCCAGGACAGAAACAGAGACAGAAAGCCCAAATCCATCAGCAAAATGGGGGAGAGAACAATTAAAGGCAAGAAAAATGACTCAGGGCTTTAAGATAGAACATTTTAAAGAATAAATGGAATTATTTTTACAAAATATAAGAATCACAAATTCAAAGTAAAGATGGCCCTGAGGAAGAGAAAGGTCTGGAAATACACTGTGAGTCACAGAAAATTACACATCGTATTCTGCTCAATAATACGCGGTTACTGGGTTCAGCTTTCCATATCAAGGCTCAACACCTCCACTGCCTTTAAGGCCCTGGATTCTCCTGCTTTAGCCATCAAAGAAATTGATTTGTTTGTCATTGCTGCTAATAACATTAGCAGTTTTGCTCCTTTTTCATAGCTTTATGTTTTTTGCCCTTCTCCCTGCTTGCCCCCAGTTCTGCATCACACAAAGGCCTGCATGCGTGTGCACATACACATATGCACACACTCTTGGAATATTCTCTCTGGCTTCTTTTATTTATTTTTTTTTAAGATTTTATTTATTTATTTGACAGAGAGAGAGAGACAGCCAGAGAGAGAGGGAACACAAGCAGGGGGAGGTGGGAGAGGAAGAAGCAGGCTCCCAGTGGAGCAGGGAGCCCGATGCAGGGCTCAATCCCAGGACCCTGGGATCACGACCTGAGCCAAAGGCAGACGCTTAACAACTGAGCCACCCAGGTGCCCCTCTCTGGCTTCTCTGTCTTAATCTCATGTGTTTCAAGGTCCAGCACAAATCTCTTCTTTTCAAGAAGCCTTGCCTAAGGCTTCAGCTTAAGACCTTATGATTCTATTGTTTCATGTGAATTTCTTCCTTCTATGGTCCTTGATGACATTATGTGTTATTTTTACCATGTAAATTCTTTATTAAATACTCCCGATTCAGTAAAAGTTCCTTGAAAGCAGGCCCAATGTGAAATGGTTCTTTTACGTTCCTCCAGTTACAGGAATGCAGACAGCTCTAAAGAAACATTTACAGGTTGAATTAAATTAAATTAGGTTCAATGTAGTTTTGTCTCATGTATTTTTTTATTATATTCTAAATTCATTTAAACAATTCTATATACAGTAACTTTCTACTAAGTAGAATACTTCATTAACTCAAACATCCTTATTATTTACTATGATAAATAACAGAGAATTTATTGTAAGTAAGCATTTCTCCAGAGACTTTTAATAATTTTTTTTGAAGGTTATGAAAATGCTTCCCTTCATTAACTTAGTCTTTGTTGTGGTTTGGTTTGTTTTATTTCCCTCAGTTGTGGTGGTGGTTTTTTGTTTGTTTTTTTCTCACCAGGGAAGGTCTATCTGCCATCTTCTGGATCCTGAATGTAGATTTTAACATATACAGAAAAGGAGGTTTATATTGATTAAAAATCTGCAAGTCAAATTAAAGCTAACATTCTGTCACCATCTGCAACAATAGTGATTTTCATTTGATTAGGCTGCTGGCCAACCTACAAATCAAGGCCAACAGCTGACAAACATGTCAGTTCATTAAGCCATTTATTTAAAATCAGGGTGTTTGAGGAATGATTTAACACAGATAAACCTAGACCATTTATTAAAAGCCCAGTAGCTAAAAACTGGGGCTCCCTCAACGCCATTATAGGTCTTTCCATTCAGTTTCCTAGGCTACTTTCCTCAGTGACAAGAATGTAGACTATCTTTAAATAAATTTGGGGGGGGGGGAAGGAAAGAAAATCTTGTATACTTAAAGCTCTTACTTCTTACTATCCTATAACAGGGTTTTCCAACCTCAGGGACGTTTTGGGTCGGACAGCTCCTTTTTGGTAGGAGGCTGTGCTGTGCACTGTAGGACATTTAGCAGCATCCTTGGCTTCTGTGCACCACATGCCAACAGCAACGTCCTCCCACATCCTCCAGAGTAACAACCAAAACTGTGTTCAGACAGTGCCAGATTCCCTTGAGGAGCAAAATCACCCTTAATTAAGAAGGATGAAGGATCAACGTTGTATTTAAGGAATTTTATTTCTGACTATATTATAGAAATTAATTGCCAGAATTCCAAGGCAATCACAAAGCTGTTGGAATAAATATAGAGCCAGACACCTAGGTTTAAGCACTTCTTCACTGTGCGATCTCAAACAAGCTATTTAATCTCTCTGTGCCTCCATTTTCTCATCTATTAAGTGGGGATAATAATAGCAACTACATCAACAAGTTGCTTCAGGACTCAGTTATTATGTGTAATACGCATTTCGAAATCTGCCTGCCTGGCATATAGTTAAGTGTTATGTAAACATGTTAATAATATAGCTTTTGTTTATACTAAACATGGTATTTTTTATTTTTGAGCAGAAAAATACTGAAAAAGGTATAGTTGGAGCTTCTCACATATAACTTCAAGCAAATAACTTAAAACACAGTACATATATTGGTAGAAACATACAATTTCACATTAGTCATATGAAAAGTAAGCTAAAAATTTTAGAGTTAGAAGGGATTTCAGCAAGTATAGATATGAATTTTTAAAATGTTGGCTATGTAATAGGCAATTATAGTGTGAGAAGGAATCTTGGATAGGCTGAAAACCATGGAAAAGAACAAAGCTTCTCTGTTTAGAACTTAGTAAACCATTTATTCAAAACCATACCTTGTGACTGGTGCCACATAATTGCCAGGGAAAACCCCTATCTTGCTGGTATGCATCGATGTCCCTTTGAACCAGCCGTCCTGGCAACGCTCAAACACTAAAAACATCTCCCCTTTCCTCAGCTCCAGCTCGTCCTCTTTCCGGGGAGTGTATGGATATATAGCAACATACCTAGAATAGAAAAGAGTATGTGATTTCAGGCTGAGTAACAGATAAACCCCAGGATGCACAAAAACTCTTCCTTGGTACAAAATCTTGAATACAGATGTAAACAGAAAATATATCCTTTAACCTGTAAGTAGCATTGGTAATTTTCCATTCAAAGAAGTTTTGCAGCCTACATTGAAAAGATAGAGGCCTTCCTGATTAAGAGCTGCCAACCTGGTCCCCCCAGTGTGAAGGTGACTATCCCACCAAATGGTATTCGTGGGGTGTGAAAGAATTATGCAGCTTCCCAAAGTGCCTAACCTGCTGCCAGGGATTAGGGACCCAATGGGAAACCTGAGCTCTTCAAATGGCACTTGTTAGACGTGGGAAGTAGCCGCAAATGAGGACATATGGCATGAAATCCCACTGGGAGGCACAACACACTGCCTTCCACACACAAGCTGAACCTAGGGGCTTGGGTTGCACCTGCTTTTGTATGCTCAGCCAGGAAAAATAATGAATTTGAAAAAATCAAAAGGAAAAAAAGCCCAGATCATAGAGAGTGCAAAACCACCCTACAATGTACGGTGACTGTGCCACCAACATATGGAAACCAGGCAGGCGACTTTTTTTTTTTTTTTTTAACCAGGGCTCTAAAGTGTCCATGTATAAAATCACACAATGTAAGAGCCACAAAAATCTAGCTGTAGTTTGCCACTGGTAAACAACTAACAAGACTTTTTTGGATACTTATTGCTGGGGACTTACACAGCTTTTCACGTGCACACTCCCTCTGTATGTGATTTGTGTGGAATACCTTCCTATTCCTTAGTATCCTAATGCAAGGAATAAAAATTGAGGCAAAACGCTCAAACAGGAATTATACAAAAAGATCGCTCCATGCAGATATAAGAGTATGAAGAAGCAAACACTGTTTCCCTAAACTGTAAAAGGCCTTCACTCAGCAGGATGGCTGCCTAGCGAGCTCATGTGTTGGACCCATTTTGTTTCAGCAGTTTCCTAATTATATGCATGACTGGGTATAAGTCTGCAGAACACAAACCACTTTGGTGAGCCATAAGCCTGTCACCAGCTCCTATCTGAAAGGTGTTTCTCTACCTCTGCTGTTTGGGCTTAGTCTGAAATGAACTTTAAAGCAGTAATAAATGACACCCTCACTTACACACTGGGGCGAGTCTGAGGCCGTAAATGTGCAATCTGGTCAGCGGCTCCCGCTGTGGGCCTCGGTCCCATTCCGGCAGCAGCAGCAGCAGCAGCAGCAGCGCCCGGAGGTGTGGAGGCCAATAAAGGAGGTGGCGGAAGAGGAGGATTCATCGTCTGGTATGAGGGGGGAGAGAGAGAATAATAATAATAACGAATGATTTATTTATTTACATCATTTATGGAAGGTGGGAGGGAAGAGGAATCAGGAATCCATAGGAAAAGACTTTAATGGAATCCACAGGGAGCAGAACCAGCAGGCTACCTTGTATGAAAGCCTCCTTTTAAAAAAACTCGTCCCTTGTTCTCCTTTAAGATCTTAGAGCCACATCAACTTTTTCAGCAAACAGGTAAGTAATGACACTTGGGAAGAGGGAAAGAAAAAAACGGAATAACAGCATGTAATTTTAAGATTAATAGCATTTTTCAGTATAGACTTGGATAAGAACCCCAACGCTTTTCAAGGGGGCAGCTATAATGTCACGCTGCTTGCCAGGAATTAATTTGTGATTGTTTCTGTAACTTGAAACTTAAACACAACACAAAACAATTCAGCTGCACTATATCTCAAACCATTCCTTCAGAAGAAAATTTCCTTTGATGCCTGGTTTCCAAAAAGCCCAAACAACAGCAAGCCACAATCACTGGGCTACTGTTGCTACTTTTGCTTATTCTTTTCTTAACTTTGCCAGCTTTTGAAATTTAGTACTATCAAGGCTGGTAATCTTTAACAAGTGCACCAGTGAAAAGCTGCTGGTTCCTTTATGGGCACAGCCTAATGGGGTTCTGCCTACAGGATTCCATGCCTTTTGAAAATCAATGGAGCAATTGTTACTTTCTGATCTATAAACCCCAGATGATTCTTAAGGGTCTGTATACTGAAACTCCTGGGAAAACAGGCACACAAAGACTTGCCTGAACCCCCACTCACCTTCCTGAAATCTTTGAACCACTAGATGTAAAAACTGAATCAAAAGAGAAATAAGGAGACTAAAGAATGCACCTAGGAAAGTATAAATGGCTTCTACACATCAGTGTATAAATACGAAAAATCCACTGATCTCTAAACATAGTTCATAACACTTTGTTTCCATATTGTGAAATAAAAATTCACGTCTCATCAACATTTGGTTCATCTGTTAATGTACATAGTTCCAGAAACACAATAAACTGAGTAGAAAAAAAATTCAGAATTCTAGACAAATGTTGCAACTGTTTCACACATTATATTTAATTTTTTGCTGCAGTGACTTTGGAGAAGGATTTTTCCCATAGCGAAGCTGAAGGTGTTGTGGAACATGCAGTGCAGAAATAAATGAGGCACAGAGCTGTGTACAGAGTGCTGACCTGGACAAGGCAGAGGGCAGCTCAGAGTTAGAACTGCATGAACATTACTCACGTTTTCCATACAAAACATGGCAGCCTTAAGAGTTGCTACAACTCTGGAATTGCAAGCACTGGGGGACTTAGAGTCTTCAAAACCTTTGACCACGAGAAGGTCAAGCACTCACTCCATTCGGTCTCCTCCCAGTGACAAAGTAGAGAGAAACAAAGATAATCCTGGTAAAACACTCAGCACACGTGACCAGGGCAGTTCATTAGTAACAACACATCAGTAGCTTGTCGGGTAAGATAACACGTCTAGACTGTACTCTGGGTAATACAGCGTGGCTGTGGGAAGGAGGAAGGCCAGTGCACGCGCTTCACAAGAAGCCCAATGAGAACTGCTCCTGGAAATTACTTAAAATATTACCTAAGCCACAGAACCAAAAAGCTCCATTTCACACTCTGAGTAGAATTCTATTTTCAAGAGGAAAGGAAATTAAAATTGTCTGTTATATCTTAACTTTATTAAAACAGATGCTGCACTAAATTAGCCCTAAGAAGAAAAAGTAAAAAAAAAACTACGGACCTGAAAAAAAAAAATGTCACATTCTGTTAACAGAACATAAAAAAAGGTCAACTCTTACAGTTAAAAAATACAGTAAACTAATGTTAGAAGTCATTGGAGATACGGCTTAGAGGAGGATATTCTGAAAGACCCCAAAGGGTGTGCTTGAGAGAAAATGCAGTTCTCTCCCTTTTTTTGTAGCTGAAACGGTAATAAAACTGGGCAGATTTCCCCCCCAATGTTGGGTTATATATCTTTGGGGGAAATGTGCGTATGTGTGTGCACGTGTACTCGGTATATAAGCACACAAAGACAAGAGAGAAAGTCTGATTAAAATCAGATTCCTCGATGTTGTTGAGCTCTGTGGGGTTGGTAAAATGATAGGGCTCTGGTGAGTCCAGGGCTGTGACAGACTAGGAAGTACTGTGGGTTGCTTTATAAACAACTTAAACTGAAATAATCTGGTGATGTGGAAGTTCAAAAGGTAATCCACTGTGTGCTGTGCTTCAGGCAGTTAGCTATCCTGCAAGACCTGAAATTTCTACAGAGCAAACCACAGCCTTTCATTCACCCAGAGCTGACCTGCAGACCCGCTTATTATTTCACAGTCCTGGCCAGAGCAGGCCCCAGAGGCCAAGACACACTCTCCACCAGCAGCAAAAAACATCTATGGACCTGCAAGAAGTATCAATCACATTTTGCTCATCATTTTGTGTTAATATTGTTCAGAACCAAATACTACACTTAAATGCCATTTTCACAAGACACCGCATACTAAATTAGTAAGAGCTTAAAAAGCACTCCTCACTTGTAGTTTTATTTTATGGAAACACAGCAGGTCTATAGTATCAAAGTAAAGTTGTCTAGAGCTATCGGCCAGGCCACAGAAATACTAATGTTGAAAACTGGATGTTATTCTGTTATTCATTAAAAATGAGTTTCCTCCTTGTGTTTCTATAGATTCAGATCTTCTGTTCACAGTCTGTGGCAATGGTCTGAGGCAAGAATTGCTATTTCTGAATAACATTTGGCTTAAAAACAGGACAGTAGTCTGCAAATGTGAAATGACCATACTTTGCCACGTCCAGGTTCTGTTCCCTGACCCACTGACCTTGAAAGCAGCATCAGCTTTACACTGTAGAAGGAGGTGGGCTTTGGGGTCAGGAAAACATAGATTCCAATCTTAGCTCAGTGTCATAGGGCAGTCCCTGATGTCCCTCCTATGTTAGAATGAACACCAGAAAAGAAGTATCCTCTCTGAAAGGGCTGGATTCTAAGCCAGAGAAGCCACATTTGCTAGTGCACATTGTGAGTGAAAAGTTGTACTGTGTGAATTCGTGATACCACTCTGCTCCAGTGCTCTCTCCTCTTTTTGCCTTTTCATGCGACCAAAGAGTGGTTAGGTCTGGATTTGGCTAAAGACAGGTGACAAGATCCATTAGGTTTTAAGCCCAGGCCACGCGCTGCAGGCCACCCTACCAGTAAAGTGCTCTGGAGTCTGGGGCACAAGTTCAACCGACAATAAAGGATTCATTTTCTTTCCAATTGTCCTTTAGGTGTGCATTTCCCACACGTTGATTTCCACCTCCCAGGGTAGAAAAGAGACTGGCAGGATAGACTTTGGGCATTACTGGGTCCCTTGGGCAAACACCACAAAACATTCCCCAATGCCAGCATCCTTTATTTTTATTTTTTTCCTAAACACCTGATTTCCAGTCAATCCACTTTCAACTCTACACATCAACATCTCTAAACAGCCTCTCTGGGTACTGAACCCAAATGCATGTATACAGGCTGAAGGAGAAACAGTTCAAGGTGCTTCGTGCTCATGCTCCCTCAAGTTAGGAGTGTCAGCCACTTCAGCCTGTGTAGAGCAGTGTTTGTGCAATTATGTGAACAGTTTGCTTTATCTTATGATGACAAGTAGGAAGTAGAAAAGTAGAAACACTGACACTAGTGATTAAAAAAAAAAAAAAACTTAGGTGTCAGAATTCAATAGAATTAAGATCACGATGGAAGGTCAAGTCTTAAGTCTCAACTGGATGCTCACTGGAATTAAGCCAGTCAGCTGTGGGTACACCTATGAAGAAAAAATAAAATTAAAGAACATATTTTAAAAAATACTAGAAATAGATGCTTAGATGATTATGTCTAAAGGGGAAGATGTAATTAAGAATTTGGCACTTTTTAAAAATCTCTCCAGGAATGGAATTTCCCTCACAAATTTTAGCTTGTTCTACATTTGGTTTGTAAGAAGAGCTATCTATGATATTCATTGATTTTGTACAAATTACCTAAGATCTCTATGCCTTAATATACCAGTCTGTGAGATGGAGTTATAATTAGAAATAGTTTAGGTAAAGCTGCCTTTCCCAGTGCCCTGAAGCACAGCAGAAGCCAAATGAAGAGAAGCGGTTGTTATGATTCATGAGACTATGAAGTCAGAAAACTGTCTTACTCATCTTTGTATTGCTGTCACCCAGCTTCGCAGACGGAAGTTAACAGATCCCCAGTGAGCTTTTCACAAATGAGAAAATGTTCTGTGCTTCTCCCTCTCTTAGGACAATATGATATGGATCCAGAGGCTTTGGTTCCTGAGACACTAGAGTCCTTTTCTGGCATTGCTGGGAACGTTCTGGCCATCTTCTACCCCTAATCCTGATTTTCAGAACTCCCACCAATTCCAAAGGCTCAACTTGTACCTCTCGAACTATCAATGTTGGCAGTTGCACTCCACTTCCAGAGTCCTTCCCTGATCCTGTCGATTGCAGTACATCCTGCTGAGCCTTCCACCATGGGCTCCAATGGACTAATTACATATTGGCTATTCTGAGAACCCGACATCATTTAATTTGCTTCTCTAAATACACACACATACACTATGTGTATATGTGTAAAATTTTTTAGTTAGGGTTACACATTTTTGGAATGCAATCTGTCTGTAAGTTAGCCACAAGCTGTACTTGGCCTTTACTGACCTGCCTAACTCATGACATCTTACAGCTAAATACCTCTCAGCTGGTACAGGGGACTGGGGATTATTAATCACTTATTTAAGAGTTCTGCCCTTGTGCAGAAAATACAAGACTAATATAGATCCTCACCCTCCTCCCTTCACAAAATTAGTTGGGAAAAAACCCCTCACTACTATTAATAGCCTTATGTCTGAATTAGATATAATGTCAGTTTTGCTCCTAATATTAGATATCTAACATTTTAACTGTTACATGTGAAATGTATAGGACAATATGCTCCTAACTTCATTCTGCATAAAAGATTAGAAAGTCTCAATTCATGATAAAAATACTAGAAATAATTTTCTTTTCCTATTCTAGTGTTGGCATTTATTATCTAATAAATCCACACCATGAAAAGCATGGTTTCCTCTCTACCAAGCTGCATACTATTGCTGTGATAGTGCTCAAATTCTTTGAAAATATTTCAAATTTTAAATAGGATACTTGTCATGATTAATGTAATATACAGAGGGGACATGCTACTGAGATTTTTTCCCCCACTTCAACTTAACATATTAAATCCAAAACATTGCTGCCAACCTACCAGGGACTTTGAGATCTAGACATCTCCTGGGATGACAGACAGGTCTGTTTATAATTAGTTTTTCATTAAATGGAATTGGCACAGTAGACATACTGTTTAATAAACCTTCCTCTTGCTTAACATGCAGGCTTTCTTATATAATCCTAGGATGAAATGGTTGAATGTAAATTAATTTTTGTATATTCATGCTCTCTTGTGACCTGTCTCATTGATTTGCCCTAGAGTGTGCCTCCAGCTAAGAGCAACTGGCCATTTACTACACTGTAAAATTTCCAGCCCACAAGGGCTGAAATTCAGCCAGCTCTGTCTTTTCCACTAATTAATTTTTCTAAGATCAGAAAAAGCAGCCTTTTTCCCTTAAGAAATTATGCTAGAATTTTTCCATGAGAAGTAGTCATCTGGAAATGGAAATATCAACTGGTTGTGTATGTACTGGGGTGGGAAGGGAAGGAAGGAAAGGAGAGAGTCTTCTCTGGAGATGAGAGGGCAGGATGATTATGGAACTTGGCTCTGGTCAAAACACCTGGGGCTAACAGAATCTCATGGAAACCACATTTCAATAAAAGTTAACTGAATTTCATCTTCTCCCCAGAAGAATCAACACAATTTTCCTGCACCAAATAGTGGTACTATCAAGGAAGCTGTAATCGTTCTGGGAACATTAAAAAAAAAAAAAAAACAACAACTTTAACCTCTAACCAGAACATTATTAACTTCCATTTAAATACAAGAACATGCTTAACTCTATAAAAAGTTTTCTAAAGTCTAAGTCAAGCTAGGTAATAACTCCACATTTATTTATATCCCACCTTGTTTCAAAGTAAAATAAGGCAAAAGGAAAATGAGGACAATAAAACTAGATGGAGCCAACATCTTGACTAATGTGCTAATATGTCATGAGGTCCTAGCTGGAAGGGGGTACAGATTTGGCTCTAAGCATTCTAGCAGAAGGAAACATAATCTTTACAACATATATAAAATCCACAACCTAAAAACAAACCAGCTGCCTAGAAGACTCACTATTTCTGATACAGAGAGCAGAGAAACCGTAACACAATGAACCAGGCCCTCCGAGGCATTCTGAGAGCCAACTAGTGGCACGTGTCACAGGCCCACCTTGCAACAGTCCTCAATCGAGACCAATAATGAGATCCGGAATAGTCATCCCTACTACATTCTAGGTATGGTGTGAACTCTCCAAAGTAGATAGCGTTAGTTTCATTTTATAGGTAGGGACACTGAAGCTTAAAGAGGCTGAGTAACTTTTCACAGTCATGTAAACAAATAAGTGGCTGAGCTGGGCTTTCAGCCCAGGTCTGTGTCCCCATCACTGGGCCACGCTGTTTCTCTGACAGCATCACAGCCAGGTGAGACTCTGTAAAGCAATTTACAGGATTGGGGCCCGCTGGGGAGATCTGATGCAGGCATCTATCTTTTCTATTCTCATGTGACTTAGCACTGAAAGAAACAGTCTGAAAGCACTGGCCTGGATGAGAAATGTCTCACAATTGCTGGTTCCTTGTAGTTCATGTGTCTGCAATTTCAGGAAACGGGCATTTAAACTATTTTGTTTCTGCTATGTAAGGTTGAATTTGCTTGTTTCTTCTTCCCTTTTAATTTGCTCTCCATAGTGTTCTTCTCTTTATCTCCCTTGGCTGCCCTCATTTCTCTTATTAATTTCTCCCGTGAGGATGTTGTAAAGTAAGTGGTGTTTAGACTCTGTAGAATGCTATGTCTTCAGAAGGAAAATCAACACAATCTGAGGGAGGCTTCCAAGGCAGCATAGCTAAAGCTACCGTAGTGGAAGACGAGAAACCAAAGGCGAATCATAAATGGAGAGATTTGCAATCGGCTCATCATGTGACTCAAACAATTTAGCTTTTGGGATCCCGGTTTCCTCAGTATTTCTATAAAGGTGTCTTTGTAAGAAATGAGTGAAGTTTACAGTGGATAACTGAACATAAAAAAAAAAAAAGAAAAGAGGGGCGCCTGGGTGGCACAGCGCCTGGGTGGCACAGCGTCTGCCTTCGGCTCAGGGCGTGATCCCGGCGTTGTGGGATCGAGCCCCACATCAGGCTCCTCTGCTGAGCCTGCTTCTTCCTCTCCCACTCCCCCTGCTTGTGTTCCCTCTCTCACTGGCTGTCTCTATCTCTGTCAAATAAATAAATAAAATCTTTAAAAAAAAAAAAAAAGAAAAGAAAAGAAAAGAAAAGAAAAGAAAAGAAAAGAAAAGAAAAGAAAAGAAAAGAAATAAGTGAAGTCTAGAAACTCAAAAGAAATGAAAAAGAAATTTTTGGTTAAGCCTTCAGGAAATCAGACTGAACGTTAATGAAAATTAAAAGTATCTTATAGAAGTCTTCTAATGGCTTCAGGCCACTGATCCTCACTGTTAAAAATTATGCAGGCTGCAAGCAAGAGACTTTCTCATTTTTTCTGTGAGATGAACAGAGATAACAGATGAAAGAGATCCTCCCTCACCTAGCAAGTGTCAACGTGAACTGCAGGTGTTAGGAGGTGGGGTGTGCCAGATTCATGGGACTAAATACCTAAGAGAGAAACAGAGATGGAGAAGCTGTACTCACTCCAAGGGCAGCTGGGTAGGGAACATCCGATGGGAAAGTGAACGAGGGGCCAGTTGTCACTGGGCTGCTGGGGGGTGGGGTTACAATTAACCCGGTGGTACTGATATGAACCTGCCAAGAGAAAAACAAAGTTAATTAAAAAAAGACAACTACATTTAATACAACAAACTGTACTGGCTAAACTTTTGGGAGAAAGTCACACTTTAAAAAAATATATATCTGTAGTTTCTATTATTTGGGGAAGGCAGAAGCTCTTCGCTTCAATCCACATTTACTGATTACCTAATCTGTATTCGACACTGGGCGGTCGCATGATAAATGCTGGCTCCTGTGTTGTTTTACATACAGAAGTCAACTGCTGTTGGCTTTCTCAATAACACGCTGCCTCACTTGGGAAGCCACTGTGAACCAAACTGACCTTTCAGATGGTTAGTCTGGTGCTTGACTAGCCCACTAGCAATTTCCCTGAAGATCCTGTTAAGGTAGGTCAGGGCTGAATACTCACCTGTCTATCAATATGTAAATCTATGTGAAGTGCTTAAGGTATTTTGTTATTCTCAGGATCATTTTTCATGACTTCTACTTTTCAGTTGGGATGCATAATTAAAATGCAGCTGCCTAGACATGCCTAGAGCAGGTAATTATTTATAAAACCTTTAAAGGAACAATGTCAAGCCAAATTAGCTGTTTTCAAAGGTGTCTTATCCTTGATACTATCCAAGATTAATTTACTAGAAAGAAATTGAGTTATTCAGGTCATTTCATTGCCTGTGTTCAGTTATTCGATCAGTTTCACTCACATTGCGTATCAGGTCCAATTGCAGAAATCCGTCGTTACTTGATGCTGCAGAAGTAGGTGTGTGGGGTGTTTTTCCTCACAAATGGGATGTTTTTCCTCTACTATTAAAGGAATATGGTTGGCTGGTATCTTGTTTCCCCAAGGAAAAAATGATGCACCAACAACGCCAGGCCTCTTGTAATAAAACTTAATCCCAAACATAGTTCCCTCAATTCCCGTATGTTAAGAAAAAGATTGTCAGGACAAAGAAAAGCTCCCAGAGATTAGTTCCCAGAAGCCTGAAGGTAACTTTGAATTTCCCCGCTGGGTTAGGTCTTACCAAGGCCAGGAATGATCAGCATCACAGCATACAAGTTATTTCCACAAATAAATCTTTGTTAACATGGAGTCATCTTTTTTTTTTTTTTTTAAGATTTTATTTATTTATTCGACAGAGATAGAGACAGCCAGCGAGAAAGGGAACACAAGCAGGGGAAGTGGGAGAGGAAGAAGCAGGCTCCCAGTGGAGGAGCCTGATGTGGGGCTCGATCCCATAACACCGGGATCACGCCCTGAGCCGAAGGCAGACACTTAACCGCTGTGCCACCCAGGTGCCCCGGAGTCGACATCTGTACCTGTTAGCTCATACAATGATTGAACGAAAGGCTTAAACTACGCAGATCTAAGGGATGCCCTAACAACAGTTTCTCCCCAAACCCTCATTTTTTGTCTCTCCTGTGAACCAATGTCTATTTCCAATCAATTTTTTTTAATGTTTTTTTATTATATTATGTTAGTCACCATACAGTACATCCCCGGTTTCCGATGTAAAGTTCGATGCTTCATTAGTTGCGTATAACACCCAGTGCACCATGCAATACGTGCCCTCCTTACTACCCATCACCGGTCTATCGCATTCCCCCACCCCCCTCCCCTCTGAGGCCCTCAGTTTCTTTCTCAGAGTCCATAATCTCTCATGCTTCATTCCCCCTTCTGATTACCCCCCTTTCTTTATCCCTTTCTTCCCCTACNGATCTTCCTAGTTCTTATGTTCCATAGATGAGAGAAATCATATGATAACTGTCTTTCTCTGCTTGACTTATTTCACTTAGCATTATCTCCTCCAGTGCCATCCATGTTGCAGCAAATGTTGAGAATTCGTTCTTTCTAATAGCTGAGTAATATTCCATTGTATATATGGACCACAACTTCTTAATCCAGTCATCTGTTGAAGGGCATCCCGGTTCCTTCAACTATTTAGCTATTGCGGACAATGCTGCTATGAACATTGGGGTGCATATGGCCCTTCTCTTCACTATGTCTGTATCTTTGGGGTAAATACCCAGTAGTGCAACGGCTGGGTCATAGGGTAGCTCAATTTTTAACTTTTTAAGGGACCTCCACACTGTTTTCCAGAGTGGCTGTACCAACTTGCATTCCCACCAACAATGTAGGAGGGATCCCCTTTCTCCACATCCTCTCCAACAATTGTTGTTTCTTGCCTTGTCTATCTTTGCCATTCTAACTGGCGTAAGGTGGTATCTCAGTGTGGTTTTGATTTGAATTTCCCTGATGGCTAATGATTTTGAACATTTTTTCATGTGTCTGTTAGCCATTTGTATGTCTTCATTGGAAAAGTGTCTGTTCATATCTTCTGCCCATTTTATGATTTGTTTATTTGTTTCTCGTGTATTGAGTTTGAGAAGTTCTTTGTAGATCTTGGATACCAGTCCTTTATCTGTGGTGTCCTTTGCAAATATATTCTCCCATTCCGTGGGCTGTCTCTTAGTTTTTTTGACTGTTTCCTTGGCTGTGCAGAAGCTCTTTATCCTGATAAAGTCCCACAAGTTCATTTTATCTTTTGTTTCTCTTGCCTTTGGAGATGTGTCATGAAAAAGGTTACTTTGGTCGATGTCGTATAGGTTGCTGCCTATACGTATTTTGATGGATTCCTGTCTCACATCGAGGTCTTTCATCCATTTGGAGTTTATTTTTGTGTACGGTGTGAGAGAGTGGTCAAGTTTCATTCTTTTNGAGAGTGGTCAAGTTTCATTCTTTTGCATGTAGCTGTCCAATTTTCCCAGCACCATTTATTGAAGAGACTGTCTTTTTTCCACCGGGATATTTTTTCCTGCTTTATCAAAGATTAGTTGCCCAAAGAGCCAAGGGTCCATTTCTGGGTTCTCTATTCTGTTCCATTATTTCCAATCAATTTCTAATGGGAAGCACGCTAATTTTTCATCCTAGGATAAAATCCAATGCCCTTTAGCTATTTTAACCAATAAATCTGTTTATATACATACCCCAAGGACATTTGTAAGTTGGTACCACATAAAAGATGGAGTCTTTCTGAGAACATACAATGAAGCTCACTTCAAAGTGCACGCCATTATCATGGAACCTTTGGGGTAGAAAAAACACCAAAATACAGCTTCCCGGGCCTGACCCTACAAATGTCTAAGACAGATCTCATGATTGACTGATGTTCTCTAGAAGCCACAAGCTGGGAGTCAAGATAGTTAAATGCTAATGAACTCATGGTTTTGGACAAAACCCCTCAATACCCTGTGAGGAGCTGGAGCAGAAGCCCTCTAAGGCGTTTGCCATCATAGACATGGGAGTGAAGCAGTGAACAGAGACTCCTGCAGGCAGCAGCCAACACAGGGCCACTCCTAACCCTGCAGTCAAGGAAGAGATAAAAGTCACCAAAGAATGACTAAAGCAGAAGCAGCAGACGCAAACCAGCTGAGGGTCAGCATGCCCTGAATAACTGCCTTGAACTGGGAAAAATTGACTTTTTACTGTTCTTTTCTTCCTAGAATGGCAAATTAGTTTGGACTCCCCTACAAGAAAGAGCTCTGTGGAGAGGGAAAGAGGTGGGGAAAGCAAATGGAAATGAGTGGGTGCACCTTTGGCTCCCCTGAAGCCATTGGCAATAGAAAATGCCACAAAAACTCTTAATATTATGAAGCATTCCTCCAGCTGGCAGAGGCCAAAAAATCCGAGTGTGGCCAGAGGAGGAAACAAAATGTCTTCATTACCTATAGCATCATATGCTTTTATAGATGTCAGTCACAGACATCTGTGCATATTTGTTTTGGCGACCCACCTGGACAGCACAGTCATAAATAATCTTCCGATTTATGTATTCGAAAGTTCAGCCTTTACTCAATAGTCACCAAATATAATAGCAAGCAAGCCCTTTGCTCCTTTCTTCTGTCCATTTCCCATCCTGTTGCCTAGAATTTGGATGTCATGGCGAGATCTCTAAATTCCATAATAGAAACATAAGGTAAGGTTCTACCCATATGATGGAAAGGTGAGCTAAAAAGCGCCATCACACCAGCACTGGCTGCCTATATGTGGATTCCAGTCAGGTGAGAGAAAAATGAACACTCACTTCTTTGGGCTCCTTACTGTAGATTTTCTAAGTGCAACCAAACCTAATTAAGGAAAAGCAAGAGAGAAAACGGGCCAAGTCAAGATAATAAAACATCCTTTTTCTCAGCATTGAGAAAAAAGAGGAAAAAAAAAAAAGAAAGAAAAGAAAAAAGAGAAGAGAAAATGGGCCAGAGGAGGAGGAATCAAATCTTTTGCTTGGTCCTTTTCGGGGCAAAGGAAAGGGCAGCCCTACTTTAAACAGTCTCACATGAGCCATCTTTCCATATACACTGATCTCCATGGTTAAGAGAATGTTTGCCTGTCACCTATGTTACACACACTCATTGCTTTATTATGAACTGTGGTTCCCTCCAATGTACCCAGCACACTAGACAAGTAGTGTTTTCTGTAAACCTGGGCTGAAGAAGCCAGGAAGCACTTGAAACATCTCCCATCGGCTTCTTGAAATAACTTCTCCCTGAGGCAACACATTACCACCTAAAACAGAATGAATTAGAATATGGGAGGAGGGGTGGAATGGCTGAAGGGGAAACTGTTTTAAAGGAACACAGAAAGAGCCTTGTTTCCTAAGCTACTTCAACCAAAACAAAAATAGCTCTACTTTTATAGTCTTCATTCCCAGCTCTGGTGTGGCAGCGTCAGACATGCTCACACCTGACGGCTGAGTTCTCTACAAAAGATATAAATGCTAGGTTTATCCTCCTTTCTCTTTTAATTTTCTCTAATGCCAAAAGATTACTGTCTGTTCTTTTAAAGCTACTCCTATTCTGAGTTGCCGCACTGTTCTTACCAGAAACTTACCTTTTATTTTAAGAAAACATCATTGTGCAAATGTTGCTAGGTCGCAAAATAAAAACTCAAATATTCAATTTTCTTGTAGTAAATGGCCATCATTACTAACCACCTCCGTCAAAACCTTATTCAAAAAACCTTTTGAACCTTTCCAGAGTAAACTCACTTGGTACTTCTTACTCCAATCTATAATCCATGTCTACCTTTCACACAGGTATAATTAGTTACGTGTACAGTAACATAGTTCTCCTCCCTACCCATTTTTCAAGAGACTCATTCATTCAATAAATACTTATGTATATCTGACATTTGGGATATATTGGTGAACAAAACAAAAACCTCTCCCCTCATCACACTTACTTATGTTCTAGTGGGGTATGTCTGTGTTCCCTAGTTCCCTCATAAGATCAAAAGCATCATTTCCCCACCACCTAAAAAACACCAACAAACCACAATCCCATTGAGAAAATGAATGCATTTACCTCACAACATGCCGGATGAATCTAAGGGAGTGGGGTCAAATAAATGAGGCTGAGAGAAAACAATTTTTAGTAAAATTGGCAAGGGAATACCAAAAACTGTGTCATAAATTTTTATTTTGTGGTCCAAAACAGGCACTTTAATTAACTGTAAACTTTCTGAGGACCAGGGCTGTGTGTTTGTTTCTTTAAAGGAAAATAACTGATTTTTGTATGTGTGTGTGTTTTTTTTTAACTACAGCTATATTATAAAGTAGAAGGTAAAATCTGCATGAATTTTAAAAAGTAAATATGAGTCTTGAAAGAAATTCCTCCCACTGCGACAGGCTGCTTTGGACTGGGCTCTCTGACCTTTGGGTTGAGGAAAAATACAGCCATCATCTAACTGGATAATTACAGCAGCCCTGTGACTTAGGCTGAGCCACTGTAGTGGGCTCATTTTGCAGCCCAGAATTAAGGCCTAACACAGGGAAGCCCTATAGCTCATTATCACAGTATACGTGGTGCCTAGAAGGGTCTAATAATAAGGCACCCAAGAAATGCCTGCTGACTGAATGCATGTTTCCAGTCATCTTGTGTATTCTCATTAACACAAGAATAATGTGCAGCTATTTCTTAAGATAGTCCAAAGCCTTGATGAACTAATGAGATTTTTTAAAAAGCCAGGCTAATTTCTATTTTAAATTAAATGTTTCTTCACGTCCTCTTTTTTTTTTTCCCCTCTCTATAACTCTTACTGGGAAGCCTAAATAGCAGGGTAAGTCATACAGATGCAGGCAACTATCAACTATGAGTTTCAACTGTAGCATCTTCAGTTGGGATGAAGATAAAATTTTCGTTGGCAAGATCTCCCAAAGCAGCCTTGTGACAAGGTTCTGTGACAATGAGCAGTTGCTTGAAACTAAGCATTATTTAAACCATTTTGTCATTTCCAATCCTTCCTTTGAAAATGACTGGGTAGTTTCGGGTTAGTTTTCTCGTCTCTATTTTTCTACCTACAGAATGAAGAAAGGCTTTACTTCCCAGGAAAGCTACTATTTTCCCTTTATTTTTTTTTTTTTTAAGAAAGCTATTCTCTTCTGAATGCAAAAATAAACCGTATTTTTCAGCTAGTGAAAACATACGCTTGTGGGTAGATCACTTTGTGCCTGAGCTCCTTTCACACCTTTATATGATTTACCTGAGAAGGGGCACTGCAGGAAAGGCCAGACAGCTCGCTGATGCGCGCAGCAGCTGTGGGGTTACTGGAGCTGATGAGGACAGGAGGGCTGATCTCCATGGAGTGGCGATTCTGGGATGCCTGGGAGGATTTGCTGGCCATGGTGAGAGACGTAAAGGAGTGCCGTTTTTTGGTGTTCTTCTTGGTGTCAGAGTGCTTTGGGGCATTGCTGTTCTGGGCTGCTGCCGAGGTACATTCTCCAGCATCAACTCCTGGCACAGAAGGCTTATCCCATTCTATCAGCTGCTTCGCAGCCGAGTTAAACTGCAAACCAAGGAATCGACACAAGACAGTTACACAATTCTCAAGGACTCACTGAGATTTATTTTCAACCAGCTTTTATCTAGAATTGAACATCACCACTTTACAGTTTGCACACGCAAGTATACCTTTCTTCCCCATGTGAGATGTCTTTTCTCTCAATACTGGGATTTCATTACATTTGTCACCAATAGATGTTAAATCAAGAACAAACCATTCTAGTTAGCGACCAACAAGGTAAAAAAATTTCCCCAAGAATTTTCAGAATATCTAATTTTAAAATTTGCCATTAACAAATGAAGATTCATTTCAGCTCACTGATGAAATCTAAAGAGGAGCAATTAAAAGGGTACATTTGTCTGACTGAATACTCTGTTGCCCGATAATGGCCGGATATTCGCTCAGAGCACAAGTGAACACCGAAGGGGCAACTTTTGGGTTTGGTAAAAATGGCAAGAAGACAAAGAATGAAACCACTACATGTTACTCATGCACTGCCACATAAATTAACCTCCTGCTTCTATGAATTTTGGGAAACGTTCACAAAAAAGTTGGTAGACATTCTTGATATGTTTGTCATGTCATTGCATCAGTTCTTTTCATACATGCATACAGTTTAAAATCACAAGGGGGTAAAACATGAAATCCAAGTCCTATTGGCAAGCTAACTTGTCTATTTGAAAAGTTTTCTGACTATAAAGGGTCCAAGGTGTCAAAAGCTGCACACCGGGCTGGTAACACCAGCAAGAAAGGAAGGAATACAAAATTTGTTTTCCCTGAGGTGTAATAAAATGTTTCCAGAAAGTGCAATAATGACAAGCAGAACTTACCTAGATATTACAGTAAAATAGGAAATCATTACACACTTAGTTTAACCTCTCATAAAAAAAAATTAAGATAAAAAATAACAGACTTCTTAAAAAGGTAATTTAGGTAAATATTAAGGATAATAGGGATTTTCTCATCTCAGCTTTGCATGGTCAGCATTTCACAGATACCTTTAGATAAAATACCATCATCAAATGCTATTTTCCACCCACCTAAATGGTTAGGACCATGTCTCCTTACCCTGTTGATGAGAATGTCCTACTGGAAGAACGGAAATCCTGTCAGTATATTTAACAAAGCGAACTTGCTCCAGCACAACCAGCTGCTCACAAACCTGTACTAATTGCAGCTCAGTAGCCAGGGCTTCTATAGATGATTGCAAATGGATTAACAATTTGTTCCTGTGGCTCCCCAGGACTTGAATTCATCTGGCCTGTCTGATCTACAATTAGTAGGGTACATCTTTTTCAAACATGAACATGCATCTCCTTCAGACTTCAAGGATTTTTTCCACATGATAAACTTTCAAGGATAATGGGCAGTAATGCCACCATTAACACCTATCAATGCCTGGAGTACCAACGGCAGGAGAAAGAGGATCGTAGGGACTCTGTGTTATACGTTGAGGAATGAAGAAATGAGGTACTGTTAAAGGGTGGCCTTATTATAACATTATAATGGCCTTTAACCAAGAGATCCAGAATTTACAAATTCTACCTTGGTCTAACCATCTCACCTTCTGGTGGTCCCTAAGAAAATCAGATGCGCAAAGGAAGAAATGTAATGTTGTTTTATTATGGTGAGAGTGGCCCAAACCTCAGATATGCCATACGAAAAGGACTCAGAAAATGCCTTCTAATATAAGCTCATTTAGATCCCAAGTCACAAATCCTCAAAGCATGACTTAATCTATATGCAGGAATCTGACCAATTAACTCAATCCATGTTGCATTGAGTAAGAAATAAGGGAAGGAGCTGAGAAGGCTTCCTTCTCCTTAAGGCCAAAAATAGGAATTGAAAAAAACTATCACATCTACTTGATATCTTAGTTAAATTAATCCTGGTATCAAATCATAGGTTCCATTAGTAATGTCTGCTTTGAAATAGCCTGAAATATTACTGTAGTCTAGTCCTGTTCATATGTAGCCAAGTGTTAGTTTTAGTTAATATTGTATTAAAATTTTAGGTTTCTGTGCCCTGAAATAAACATAAGAAATAAAGTATTGTTCCCTATATTCCTGTTTTTTTTCATTATAAAAATACTGGGTGCTTCCCCTGCATCTTTTTCTGTATCATATATTATGTGCTGGATAATGTGCCAGGGTCTAGAGATCTACACATGCAGAGAAATGGTCCCAGTCCTCAAGGAGCTTAAAAACAGACATATAAATAACATGCACTCTGTATTTTCCTATGTTTTGCTTCTTTCATTCAACAATATACTTTTTGAGATTTACCCATATGGCTCTATGATTCACTCTTTTTTTTTAAGTGCTATGTAATATTCCATTGCGCAAATACAGTACAATTTATTCATGTATTCTATTGTTGATTTATATTTGGGGTCCCCTTCTTTTTCTCTCTCCTCTCCTTCCCTTTCTCCTTCCTTCCTTCCTATAGATTTTGGCTATTAAGAGCAATGTTGTCGGGGCGCTTGAGTGGCTCAGTCAGTTAAGTGTCTGCCTTCACTTCAGGTCATGATCTTGTTGTCCTGGGATTGAGCCCCAGGTCGGGCTCTCCACTCAGCAGTGAGTCTGGCTCTCCCTCTCCTTCTGTGATCCCTCTCACTCTCTCTCAAAAAATAAATAAAATCTTAAAAAAAAAAAAAAAGAACAATGCTGCCATGAATAATCTTGTGTGTATTTTTTGGTGGACATAAACACTCATCTGGATACTGGATATATGCCTAGGAGTGAACTGCTGGGCAACATAGTTGGCATGTTCAGAAAAATAAAAGTATGTGCATATAGGTAGACACATCGAGGTATGGTGGGAACCAGTGAACTGCAGACCAAAGACCACAGTTCTGGTCCTCATCCATAAAATGAGGAAGCTGGAGCCAGTGATCTTTTTGTCTCTTTTAGCTCTCCACATGTGTAATGCATTATCTCACTTTAAACAGATATAATTCACTTTTCTATTTCACATCTTTCATTTCTATTCCTCTAAATCACCTACTATAATTTCCCCGCATTTCATTTTTACACATGGGCAGTCATATTTGTTAGCAGAATGCTGCCATGATTTAAAATTACTTTGGACTTCTGAAGCAGCAGAGGTTAGTACTAAAAAATGCTATCTGCTGCCTTTATAAGTCCCAGAGAAAATCACAAGTCAAGACTATTTGGTAGAGGCATTAAGTAAATTGGGCAGAAACTTAAAGAGACTTTTATTGCAAGTGTAACTTAACCCTCAGTATCAACAGGAAAGCAAGGATCTGATGGCTTTTAATGGAATTTTGATAACATTCATTTATGAATGTTTGTTTGAGCTCACTAGTCTAGGCTTTCTGTGACATTTATCTAACCATGACCTTTAAGTTTAGGAGTGTACTCATCACCTGCAAAATAAATTTGTATCCTAATAGACCTTCTTCCAAGCACCTGGTAAGGAATACCTGATGAGGCCTATGTTGCCTACAAGGTAAAATTCAGTATACTGGAGCTAAAGCAGGGACAAATGGGATTTGTTAATCTCTTAAAAACCATAATGTCTGCTTTTTGGAAACTCTAAAATTTAGATGGAGTATTAGCAGAAGTGTAAATAAGTATGAGAAAGGAAATACTGACAAAATAATAATAAAAATGATAACAAGGCAGCTGAAGAAATATCAAAATAATCTGTGTACGCGCATAGCTGTGTTCTTTGATAAAGAGAATATGACCTTCTTAAAAGAAGGAACTTACATTTTTTAAGAAAAGAAAAAAAATTTTAGTGAAAACTAAGTTGAATAGTCACTATTTGATATGAAGCTTTACAGGAATCAGTCTAGTTTTTGAGCACCAGAGAATTATAAACAGTAGGTCTGAGGAAGGAGCCTATTCTAATTCACAACCCACTACGGTGTCCCTTGAGCATAACAGGTTTTTTAAGAAAGGCAAATAAACTTTTAAAAACACATTATGAAAGCAATGTATGTTTGTTATTTTTACAAAGGAAATAGTACAGAATAATATGAAGTAAAAAAGTGAAAAGTCTCAGCCAGTTTCCCCCATCTTTCTCCCCTCAACTCATTTCCCAGATGCATCTAAGCTTCACAGTTTAGAACATATCCTTCCATATATTTTCTATGTAGACATCATTAAACGTGCATCTATTTTATTAATTTCTAACACAAATGAAACCAAGTAGTATATACTACTACTCTCTAACAATATCTCATGAACATCTTTCTGTATCAATAGAGACAGATTGATAGCATGGTATTTCACTATATAGAGATGTCTTCATTTAATATATCTCGGCATGCTTGTGCACGCATATCCGCAGGGTGAACTCCTAAAAGTGAACTTATTAGATCAAAGTATAGGCTTAAAACACTTTTGAAGGATATTGCCAAACTGTGCTCCAAAAAGGTGTCAATATTCCTCACCTCCAATGGTGTGCTTTTTATTATAACATATTTGACATATAACATTGTGTAAATTGAAGGTGTACCTCCAATAGTAAACAGTCTCTGTTTCCCTACATTGTTAACAGTATTAGGTATTATCAATCATTTAAAAAATGTTAGTTGGAGAGGTAACCAACTATATTATACCATTTTAATTTGTATTTCTCTATTTGTCAATGATATTAAACATCTATTTTTTTCCTAGGACTTGCTTATTACCACACTTTAGCCACTTTTCTATTGGGTTGTTAGTATTTTTCTTATAGATCTATAACTGTTCTTCATATATTATATAAACCATTCTTTAATATATGTGTGTGTGTATATACATTATATATATATATATCTCCATCAAATTAGAACTATTGTTCCAATTTGTTAACTTGATATGTTTGTTATACATACCTTTTTATTTTATGTGCCAGATTTATCAATCTTTTCCATTATGTCATCTCAGTTTACCATGCTTTATATTTAATTTTTAAAAGATTTTTTAAAAAACACTTTATTTATATATTTTTTTGAGAAAGAGTGTGAGCGCACATGTGAGTGGGGGGTTGAGGGGCAGAGGGAGAGAGAGAATCCCAAGCAGGCTCCACAACCAGCATGGAGCCCAATGTAGGGTTTGATCTTATAACCCCGAGATCATGACCTGAGCCGAAATCAAGAGTAAGATGCTTAACCAAATGAGCCACGCAGGTGCCCCTAAAGATTTTATTTTTAAGTAATCTCTGCACCCAATACAGCGCTCAGACTCATAACCCTGAGATTGAGTCGGATGTTCCACTGCCTGAGCCAGCCAGGCGTCTCTCAATTTACTATGCTTTAAAAATTGTATTCCATTATTTATAAAAAGAAAATCACTTTTTTCCTAGTATTTTTATGGCTCCTTCTTTCCTTCCTTCCTTTTTTTCTTTCTTTCTTTCTTTTTACATCTCAATCTTCAAACCATGTGCACATTTGTGTAAAGAATAAGGTAAGGATAGCACAAGTTTTAACCACTTGGCTCAGGAGCTGGCCCATCACTGTTTATCTAATAGTCCACCTTTTCCTCACTGCTTTGAAAGGCACCTTCATAAAGCCATGTTTTAAAAAGATACTTTGGTGTTCTGCTGCACTGTTTGGTCCAGTGTTCCTTCCCCAGAGAGTTAGACACTTTAAATAATACCAGTGAACGAATGCTATAGGACCTAAATTCAAACCATTTACCTCCTCTTAGCAGAAACAAAAATATTTTGCCTCACATCATACCCTTTTGCAAAATATTTTTATGTAATGGCAATGAGGAATTTGTATTGCCATTAGTCTTCTATTCTTCCCTGTCATTTAGGTAACAAGATTTTTGTTTTTGGATGATCCAAATACAAAAGCAAGCTCAGTCTTCATTTATAATAGAAGACTCCCCCACAGAAAAGGAATAATTAGAAAGACTGAAGGGATTATTCAGGAGTCTTTTAAAATTGATCTGAAAGCCTCCCTCAGCCAACAGCTCCTTTTAGGGCTCTGTAAATATTTGCTGAAAGAATAAAAATGTCAGTCTCTTACAACTATCAAGGGAAGAAGGGGCTCTCTCTAAACCAGCACTGTCCAACTGAAGTATAATATGAGCCACACGTGTAATTTTAAAAGTTTAATAGCCACATTTAAAAAGAAACAGGTAAAATGAATTTTAATAATATATCTTACTTAATCCATTTTATCCAAGATATTATGACTCAACATGTAATCAACATAAAAAAACTACTGAAATAGGGACGCTTGTGGGGCTCAGTCAGTTGAGCCTCCGACTCTTGATTTCAGATCCGGTCATGATCTCGGTCATGGGATAGAGCCCCATGCCGGGCTCTGCACTTAGCATGGAGTCTGCTTGTTCCTTTCCCCCTGCTCCTCCTTGCTCTCTTGCATGAGCGTGCTCTCTCTCTAAAATATATAAAATCTTTAGAAAATAAATTTTAAAAAATTAAAAAAATTAAAAATTATTGAAATAGTTACATTTTTTGTTTGTTTCGAAATCCAGTGTGTATTATAGACTTATCCCAATCTGGATGGACACATCTCAAGCACTCAGTAGTTACACATACATAATAGCACAGCTGTAGACTCTCGGGGGTTTCTGAGGGGAGAGGAACTGCACCCAAGGTGGCTGTCTCTGGAGGCTCCTTAAGCATAGCGAATTTGCCGAACTGAGAAAGGATGACAGAAACTTCTCGCCTGACCTCCCTTGGCCCACATTCCTGAAGCCTCCTGAGCCCTGAAGCAGTTTGCTAGTAACACACCATTACTCCTTTATGCAGCAGGGCAGTGAGGAACACACACTCGATACAACCTTCATGATGTCCTACCAAGGGAAAAGGATTTTCAAAGTAACTGCCCCACTGCACTAGGTTAGGAAGGTGAGACATCAGCTCCTTAGCTCTTTGCTTGTTTTCATTATCTTCACCTCTGCTGGCCTGAACCATTAAATAATAAATAAACTAGAATTTTCTTTTTCAGGTTTCTGATTCTGAAATATAAAGGACAAAGGGAGTGTTCACCTAAAATGAATTTTAGCTTAGTGAGCTAAATAAAGGATCATTCAAGAAAACCACAGGAAAAGCTGGGAACGTAAAGTTGCAAGCTCTGGGTTGGAGTCAGGTCTCTCCTCACTGGCCGAGTAATCTTGGGTAGACCATTTAAATTCCCCCATGACTTCAGTTACCTTAGCTGTAAAAAATGGGGAAGGTAATATCACTCTGCATACCCCAGGTAAAAATGAATACAGGTTAAAGTGCTCCGTAACCTTTAAAGCTCTATAGGAATGTTGAGTTAGTCTCACAATTCACAGAGGGATCCCAGCTGATCCTTCTCTCGCTCTGTTGCTCTGGGCAAGTCACTTTATCTTAGGTGTGTCTCCTATGTGCCATACGTAACAGGAAGTTGGACTTAATGATCTGTAAACTTTTATTCCTGAAACTTTTTATTTTACTTTATTTATATAAAGTACTGATATCTTTTCTCAAACCCGAACAAAAATATCCCATTCAAAATACTCAGAGGCAGACACCTCTTTGTCAAGCTAGAGCCCTCAGATCCATGGTGACTACAATCAAACCTAATGGAGCCTTTCACTCTTTTTTTTTTTTTTTTGAGTGGCTATTATAAGCCCAGCACAGACTGTTCAGGGGAAGGGGGGGACACAAAGACACACCCCCTCTGACTTGTTAGAAAAGAGACCTAGGAAATAGCAGATAGATTTCTAACATTAAGGGTAGGAGGTGCAAAATTCACATGGCAGTGGACCTAGGGCAGGTAAGGTCAATGAGTGAAGGCCAGACAGAGACCAACAGGGAAGAGTGAACTCTACAGTGCACTGGGGAGTGTGGGTCCTCTCTCAAGTGGCAGCCACTTGCTGGTGTCAGCTGATTTTTTTTTTTTTTTTAAGGAAAGTAGAAATTTAGGCCTATGAAAAATCTCCTGATTTTTCTACCTTAAGAATGAATTAAAACAAACCCACTCTGCAAGCCAGGCATGAAAGTCGTGGTGGGGCAGGGGGTGGTCACACTAGTTGGCGTTCTCTGACCTAGGGAAGAAAAAGTATGGAAGATAGCAGAGGCTGGAAGAAAAGCAAAAGGCACTCAGCATTTCAGGATATAGAAGGGCCTTGCAAAGTTTCCCAGACCAACCAACCAATACCCCAGAAATGAAAAAGGCAAGTAGTTTCAGGAAGATTAAAAATGGTGGTTGTGATGGTTAATACAATGGGGGGGGGGAGAAAAAATAGTGGTAGATGTCACTGGAAGGATAAAAAAACAAAATCAGAGCTAAGAAAAGGCAGTTAATCAGCAGGCAGGAGGGCAGTTTCAGGGACTGAAGTAGCCAAAGGCTAACCAAAGGTAATCGGAAAAGAGAGGCACTGAGCAGGTGTAAGTGATTCCTGTGAGAATTTTGGTGAGGAAAGGAAGAAACGAGGGAGAACCATAACTTAAAGGGAGTGCAGTCAAGCAAAATAATTTTGAGGTGAGCAAAAAGCTGCTCATTTTGCTACATTAAGGGGGAGACAGGGGCGGGGCAGAAGCAATAACTAAAATGCAGAACAGAAAAAATACACATGATGTGACCAAGTTCCTAGAGAATGAAAGGCCTGGGAGGAGACAGAAACTTCAAAGGAAGAGAAACACTTCATCCACCAAGATGAGGGGGAGACTGTGAGCAACACACATGCAGAAGGATTTAGAGAGAGAGGAAAACTCTACCCTGAAGGTTAACGCTAAAGAGGCAGTCACACCTGTTATTTCTGAAGCAACAGATCTATAATCTTATCATGATGCTGAGGAGACAGACAGACCAATGGATAATTTAAAACGGGCTCAGTTCAGTTCTCTGTGCTTATGACTCTAACAATACACTAGGTTTGTGTGCGTCTCTATTTGGTATTTGTTCACCAAAAGCACACCACAAATAAGAAATGTCTATAAACCAAAAGGATACATTCCAATGACACATTTCATTATCAAGGACCTCATTACCAGATGCAGTAATACCACATCTGGAATATGTATCAGGAGATTGAGAATATGCAATTGTCATTAAATTCTAAGTAAAAATTTGTCAGTGTGAAACGACACACTGACAGAAATTCCGCAGTGACACGTAATCAGTTAATGAACAGTGAACAAATATTTCTCCTGCTGTGGTACCTGAAGTAGTTTGTGTGTGTGTGTGTGTGTGTGTGTGTGTGTGTGTGTCTGTGTGTGTGTGTGTGTATGAACATGTGAAGCAGCGAGAGGTTATAAGGGGTAGGGAGGAAGGCTAATCACCAAAAAGGAATCTTACACAGAAAAATACTGAGAATACTGACCATCATGACTTTGCACTTTTGTTTAAGATCTTCCTCCTCCTCAGCATATAGAGAAATTTTCACACGCGTGTGAAGCCTAATAGGTACACTGCCACTAAACGCTATTTTAAAAGAAATACTGTTTTACAACACTTAAAAAATTTTCCAGAAATACATTTGATTTCATTTAAGAGAAGTTTGTTCCCCAGTGGTTTAATAATCAGGATGCTTCTGTTCATGCCCCTTATACTCCACACATGCACAAATGTGGAGAATAATATAGAAGATTCATTCAATCTTCTTCAAGATAGAAGAAAGGACTTAACTCTTGGTTAATGAAAATTCATCTATTTTCCTTCTTAACACCTTAGTTACTACCAAATTTAGGATGTATAAGTAATACAATAACACTTTAATAAATAATAATAAAATTTTAAAGGCCTTAACAAACTATGGTTTTAATTAACTTGTGGTTTCTCTTTTAAAAAAAGCAACCTCACATATTTGAAATTGTTGAATAATGAGTCATTTCTGAAAATTAACCTTTTCGGTGTTAGAATCTGAAAAGCTGTCATTATTCTTGATGAAAAATCAAAATGTCCTAAATACTTTTTAAGCAAAACTGGCTAATAACAGTGATTCTGTACCAGTATTAGGAACACTAGTATTACAGGTGCTGTTAGGCTAATGCAGGGCAGAACTGTGGGGCAGCAATGGACAGCAGAATAGAGACTACAGTTCACTTCTCAATTACTGGTTGGATATGTCCCTAAACAAGACACTTGTTTAAAAGAGGGGGAAAAATTAACTAAATTATGATTTTAGCTACCAGAATGTTTATTATGTAGTCAAAAAACCTGATGATTAGTAGTACTATAATAATGTAGAGAATGACAAAATCATGTGTGTAGTATCATTAAAGCACAAGGGGAAAGAATGGAAAGATATTTATCAAAATTACATGTGATGGGACTAAGCGTTATTTGTTTCCAACTTTTCCACAATGGGATTATATTACTGAAATAAAATCATTAAAAACATTCTTTATGTAAGATGTGTCTCCCAAAGAACACAGGAAAACATTAAATCATCTACACACATAATTATACTCTTGGCATGTGCCAGATCTATAATGGTACAAACTGAGTATCACAGAAGTTCGAAACAAGGAGGAGACTGTTTTGTTCTGTTTTATTTCTGCTTAGGAGAATGAGAAAAGGGGGACTTCAAGAGAAACAACAGTATTCATCTGGACCTTGAAAAAAGAGTGAACTTTCTACAGATAGCTGGACAAAGAAATATCCCAGATGAGCTGTAAAGGCAGCAATTCAAGGTATGTTTTCCAGGAACAATCAGTAAATCAACTTAGCAAGGGCCCTGGGTATGTCTAGGGGGATATGGCTATGCTAAGTAATCTGAGGGTTCCACGGGAAAGCGCTGTGGATGTGAGACACCAGT
The DNA here is from genome assembly GCF_002007445.2 of Ailuropoda melanoleuca. NCBI lineage: Eukaryota > Metazoa > Chordata > Mammalia > Carnivora > Ursidae > Ailuropoda > Ailuropoda melanoleuca. The sequence continues at coordinate 88,701,582 of NC_048222.1, read as the reverse complement.
TGGTCATTAGCCTCAGCCTCTGATGAAGGCACTATAGGAGACCTGTGTTTTTCTGTTCTTTAAAGCTACTCAGAGTACTGGAAACCATCCATTTATGCAGTGAGAATTCAATAAACATTAACTGATCTTTAGAATCTCAGCTCCCTGAGTGTTTTCCTGATAGAAAACAAAAAGGAAACTCTTAAATTAGAAAGAGGCTACTGAATACTAGATGGAGCATAAACCATCTTAAATAAAGTTCCTTACCTAATTTAATGCCTCCTTGTCAGACTGAGTCAAGTTGCCTCTAGCTATCTATATTAAGCAGGTCTTGCTGGAGTCCAGAGGAGACCCTCTTTTGCCCTTAGAAATTCAGAAACCCATGCTCATTTTCCCCTCTATTATTGTGGCAGAAGACAACAATTGTTTTTTTTCCCTAGGCAACAATTATTTGTATCAAATTGATAACATTCAGAAGATAAGAAAACATGCACTATGAGATAGAGCCCACAGTGCGAAAAACAAACTACTCCAATGTGTTCCTTTATCAGAATTAAAAATTAAAAGTGTGAAAGAAACATCAAAACGAAGTGGATATTCTAGGAGAGCTATTTAAAATGGAGCCAGGAGGCCATTAAGGAAGCAAGGCTTATGCATGTCCCCACCTGAAAGAAAAGATGAACTTTAAAATATTTAAAAATTTTTAAATATTAAAATTTATATTTTAAAATATTTAAAATATTTCACTGCCAACCCACAAGCATCCTGGGACACCAGCTGCAACTCTTCCATTTCAAGAGAAATGAACTTTTTTCTTTTACTTACAACTGGACTTTTTGCTTAGTGTTAGCCTTTAGCAACTAATCATGTAAAGATAAGAACAGCTTCAGCTTTTCAGCGTCAATCATAATTCTTGACGATTTTGGTGGCTCTACTAGAAATCCTCATTTTGCCTTTAAAAGCTCTCTTCTTTTCTCCCCACTTCAAAATACATTTTCAGTTCCTGCTCAAATCTGTGTCTCTCAAATTGCAATTCTCAAACACCAAATAAAAGCCTTTGGTTTGCCCTTCGGTCTTGCTGCATTTCCCATTTGACATGACATGGTGTCAGAAGTGGGATACAAAGTGCCTGCTGCTTCTGTGGAGCTCTGGATTCAAGTAAGGTGCCTGTAAGAGTTCACTGTGCTCTGTCACTTCCTCAGCTTTTTCAGGTTGCAGTAAGTAGTCCTTTTGGTCCAGAATCTCCCAAACTCAGTTGAGGTTCAGACTCTATTTGGGTGTCCTGGGTTGCCACCCTTTGTAAGATTTCCTGTTTTGTCTCTGGTGAGTATATACTCTTCGTTAAAATGGGTAGTTGGTTCTCTAAAGAGGAGGCTACTCATCAGTCTCTTTCTGGAACTCTTGCTGGCTTTGTGTGTAAAAACTATGGACCTTTGTCCTGCAAATGTTTGTCATGTTGACCAGTTATTACTCAGGATAACTTACAATTGAACTGGCCCCCTGGGGCTCTTTTGAAATTCCTAAATTGGTTTGTCTGTGCAGCCAGTTGAAAGAGGTTGTAAGACAAAACAGCCTAAGTGGGAAGCTTATTTTCATTGACATTTCAAGGCCTCTCAATGCATAAGTACTTCCAAAATTGCTTCCCTGCAGAACGCTAACTTGAAATTAACCAAGGCTAATTCTGAGCTGTCTCAGAGACTTACTAAACTGATGGAGTCTTCCAAAGGCTCCTCTGTTGTCTCTGCTTATATTCCCTCTGTTCCTCCTCCTGCTTGCCTACCACCTCTCTATCCTTCACTAGCTGGACTTCCTTGCAATAATGACTCAGATCCGGAGCCACCAGCCTTTGCCACTCCCTTTAAGGTTAAACCTAATAATAAACTGGTTCAAGGAGCCCCCTCTGTGACCTCTACTCTTTGGAAAAACGGAACTCTAAGCCATTACTAAAGAGTTCCCAGATCCCAAATATAATCCTGTAAGCTTTGCAGAGGAATTTAACCTAGTGATCCAAACTTACCAACTAGGTTACTCCAATCTTTACCAACTGATATCATATGCTCATTGGTGAAGGAAGAGCTAAAGAATAGACGGACATAGTAAATTAGAAATATCCTTTTGAGAATTTCAGTAAGTGGAGAGCAACTGACCAATCGAATGTTCTCAAACTAGCAAAAAAAACAAAAACAAAAACAAAAAAAAACACACCTTTATAATGAGATTCCTAAAGTTTTCCTAAAACTATTGATTGGAAAAAGATCCAACAATGTACTCAAAACCTGGTGAAGATGTTTATGATTAATCTCCCTGAAAGAATCTAAAAACAATATTCTTGTCTAGATTCAATTAATTATGAAACGTCCCCCTTTTTAACTCAACCTTTCTGAACAGGTTCAATGAAGAACTAAGCACACTTGTTTAACCTAAGCAGCTTAACTGAGCCAGTATGGATCCTCACAGGCCAGTCAACCTGCCTAAACAACTACCCGAATGACTCCAAGAAAAAATAAGAAAAAAGCCACCCAAGTTTTAAGTACCCAAATTCAAGCCACCCAATAATGAGCTTACAAACACAACACTTAACAACCAAACTTGCCTTCCAAAATCTACCAGGCAAGCCATCCCTTAAAGGGGTCTGCCACTCTTGTAAAAAGCCCAGACACTGGGAAAAGTTTTGTTTACCACTAAGAGGCTCCTAGAATACTAAAAGCCTCTGAAACCCTAATCCCTCCCAGGGATTCCAACCTAAATACCACCAACAATAGGGATGCTCCGAGAAGTATCAAAAGAGGATTTTTCCCATGCTTTTGACTAACTCACTGGGGAAAATAAACTTACCTATTGGGAATGAGGTAACTAAGGCTCTAACAGACACTGGAGCTACACTCAGTCCTCAACCCTACCAGCCTCATCTGTCCCCTTTCTTGGAGTACTGAAACTATACAAATGCTTGGTGTTTCTAGTCAATACATGACTCTTTCCAAATTCCTTCCTATTCCCTTTCAGCATGGGTCCATTCAAGGAACTCATCAATTTCTTTTGGTTCCCTTTGCCCCTATTCACCTACTAGGACAAGATTTCCTTGAGGCATAAAAAGCTCACATTTCTTTTTCTCAAAAGAGGGTTTTGAACTTCTTCAACCCCCAATTGACAATCCTCAAGCAGACTTGTCCATAGCTATCCCAGTCTTCTCAGTCATTGTAACTGAGCCAAATCCCTTCTTAGATTCTATTTTACCTGAATTATGGTCTAAAAATGCAACTGATATTGGCTGCATTCATTCTGTACTACCAATAAAATTATAAATTGATGAAAATAAACCCCTGCCTAATATTCACTAATTAAAGGCAGAGGCTACTCAAAGAATTAAGCCCATTATTGAGGAATATATTAAGCAAAGTCTCACTGTTTGTCATACAAGTCCTTTAAACACTCCTATCCTGTCTAAAAACCTCATGCAAGGGGATGGAGGTTTGTCCAAGATCTGAGAGCAATTAAGCAACAGTTCTATCTCCGCACCGTGTGTCTAATCCTCCCATCTTGCTCTAAGCCATACCACCAAAAAGTAAATTCTTCACAGTTATATATTTCTGTACTGCCCTTTTCAGTATTCCTATCAATTCCAGAAGCCAGTTCCTATTTGCTTTCATTTGGGAGGACAACAGTACACTTGGACAGTAATGTCTCAGGGTTCCACTGGGAGTCTAACCTACTGTTCTCAAATCTTAAAAGCAGATATCACCAATAAGCATTTTCATATCAGTCCTCCCTTCTACAATATGTACATGACTCCTCCTGTGTTCAACTTCTGGAGAGGCATCTCTCAAGAACAGTCTCCACCTCCTTCAAGAACTAGCAAAAAGGGGACACCACGTATCTAAAGAAAAACTTCAATTCTGTAAATCTCAAGTAAAGTATCTGGAACATTTGATCACTAACCACAGCCTTCTCTGGATCCCAACAGAATTCAAGCTATCTTGACCTTTCCTGCCCCTAAAACCCAAAGACAACTCAGAGGATTTTTAGGGTTGGCAGGATATTGTAGAAATTGTATACTAAATTTCTCTGCTATGGCTCAGCCTTTATATTTCCTTTATAAGCTGACAAAGCAAAGACCTTTACATGGGCAGCAGGATCACAGAAAGCCTTCAGTAAGATCAAGAGCAGCCTACACAACCTTCCAGCCCTGGGGCATCCTAACTATTGATTACTCTTCTTCCTTTCTGTTCATAAAAGAAAAATGCAGTGGGCATTTTAATACAATGACATGGAGCCCAACCCTGATCCACTGGGCACTATAGTCAACAACCAGACCCAGTGGCCAAAGGCTTCCTTCCATGCATGCAGGCAATTGCTGCCACCACTAACCTTTCACCCCATGTAAAAGAAACTACTTGACCACTGACTATGTACACCTCACTGGGTGGAAGCCCTGCTTAAGTCCCATCACACTCAACATCCATCCACAAGCTGACTAACCTCCTATGAAATTCTTTTACTATCCCCTCAAATGTTACTATTGCTTGCTACAATACGTGAAACACTGCTATTCTTCTTCCTTCGCCTACAAATGAACTTCCTCATGATTGACATTGACAAACCAGCTGCTGACTCCTTGAATTGATTTACAGGAAACCCTCTTGAAAATACTGAATTAATTTGTTTTGCTGATGAATCCTGCCTAAAAGATGAAACATGTCAATATCAGGCTGGTTACAGAATTGTTTCCTTAAATGGAACAATTGAAGCTGACTCAATGCCCCAAACACTTCCACCCAACAGGCAGAACTTCATGCATTAACTTGAGCTTGTGTCTTAGTCAAAAATAAAACTGCCAATATTTATACTGACAGTCAATATGCCTTCGGTGTTACCCATGACTTTGTAATACTATGGAAACAAAGAGGTTTTCTGACTTCCTCTGGACAAAAGATTTAAAAAAAAAAATAGCACTTACGTTTTAAACCTCTTAGAAGCCATCCAATTACCTAAATCTCTAGCCTATAAAAACTCCTACACACTCTATGGCAAATACAGAAGAAAGTAAGGGAAAGCATTTGGCTGATACCGCTGCCAAGAGAGCAGGCCTCAATTCACCCCCTAATATAATCAGGACATCCTTAACCTTAGCTGAGTCTTTTATCAATATGATGGGTCACCTTCTAATAGCACATGGGCTGCCCAACAAAATAAAAAAATTTGTTGAACAAGGATGCAAATTTAAACCAAAAAGCAGGCTGCCTTGGTGGTTCAGTTGGTTAAGTGTCTGCCTTCAGCTCAGGTTATGATTCCAGGGTCCTGGGAAGCAAGGAGCCCGCTTCTCTCTCTCCCCGCTGCTCGTGCTCTCGCTCTCTCTCTCTCTCTAACAAATAAATAAAATCTTCTAAAAAAAATAATAAACCAAAAACAACTTAGGGTAGGTCCAAATGGATGGCCAATCCTTCCCTCTATTAACAATAAATATATCCATGACTTAACTGACTGGAACACCAACAAAATGCTCTTATGGGGAAAACAGTACTACTGGAAGCCATATCTCAAAGCCACTTCTCAACTATACAAGAAATGTCGAATTTGTCCAAAACATAACCCAGAAAACCCATTCATACCAAAGGTCCCTTTGTTTTATAGCAAATAGACTTCATCTAGTTGCTGCTTTCTTAGGGATACAAATTTGTACTGGTAATCATCTGTATGTTTTCTCATTGGATAGAAGCATTTCCATGCCACAGAGCCACAGCCTCATCAGTAGGCAAAATACTATTAGAAAACAAGTATTTTTGCTTAGGGAATTCCCTCAGAGCTCCATAACGACAGAGGTTTCCATTTCACTGATCATGTAATTCAATCTGTAAAATCTGGCCCACCCTATATTTTCATTTTCAGTTTACCATCCCCAGTCCTCAGGACTGGTGGAATATACCAACAGATTATAAAAAATCATTTGGCAAAACCCGCAGAATCCTTTAAAGTGCGTAGGCCCAGAGCTCTGCCCTTAGTATCGCTTAACCTTAGGTCCACAACTACAGGAAAAAGCAGGTTGTCAGCCTTTGAAATGATCACTGGCAGGCCTAAGATGATGGAATACATGAACCACTTCTGTTAAAAGAAGACCTTTTAATCTACTGCAAGGAACCCATAAAAGCCCTCAAAATTAACGTATAGCTAGCTCATAGAGCAATCATTTCACAGCATACTCCTGGGAGACAAAGACATACATTACCATGACCTCCAACTTGGTGATTATGTTTATTGGAAACATCACCTCCACCAAGGCAAAAAATACCTTACAGCTCCAATAGAAAGGACCATACCAAATTATTAACCAATCCTTGTGCTGGTAAACTCAAGGGTATTGACTCATGGATTCATTTTAAAAGGGCATCAACTCCTGAAGGGTCATCCCCAGCTTTTGGGGATCTCAAATTAAAAGTCTCCAGCGAGCCCAAGACTACCTTGAAGACCACCCAGCCAGGATTAGAAGCAAATAACACCTGATGTAGACGGCTTTCCAAGAATCTGGACCAGGCCTGTATATTAAACTCTTTAGCCAATGAACATTCATGAAATATTTGGTATCCTACTCTTTTTTACAGTCATAACTGCACTCTGCTTGATTTCTTCTTATTCCTCCTAGTTTCAATTGTTTAACTGTTTAAAGGTTCTGATTTTACTATACCCAAAGATGATTCCCCTAAACCTACTCATTTTGTCCTCAGCCCACAGGGAAACTTGGCATAAAAGTACCTTTATTTGGTTATCCCAGACTATGGCCAAAGCAGGGAACTTATCTGATTGCTGGATATGTCATCATCAGCCCCTTACCAACCATAGTAAAACAGCTGATCCCTTTGTTATACCTGTCAATAATTTTGCATCCCTTCTGAAGTGCACCATAAATCAAATAACCCCTTCAAGCTCCACTTACCATGTCAAAATAGTTTTGCTGCCAGGCAAAACAAATCCCCCATGCTTTGAGGTTCCTCCGATCTGAAGAAGTACCTACAATATCCATCGGCTCTCCTTTATCAATGGTTTCACTCAAAAATAAATATCCTCCTAGTATATCTTGCCCTGGCCCTCTATTTAACACCTTCTCCCAACTAGAAAAGAGATCTGCAGGCTAGGCAAGCAAGCCACTCAATGCCTGAAAAAATAATTACACTAACCTACACACAGATCCCTGGTTTGATCATATGCCCTCTTCCATACTGGTAAACGAATCTATAAATAACCAGACACTGGCAGGTGTACTTTGTGTACCCTCAGGACACAAATTTGTCTGTGCATATAAAAATAAACCATAGACATTTGATTGTTTAGATAGTTGGAGACTCCCTGGACAATGTCTCCTGGGTTACTTAACAACTCCACTCACAAGTCTCAAATTAATAACTCAAGGTTCCCAGAAACCAGGAAGACAAAGAGAGTCCTTAATATAATTGAGGATTACCCTGATGAAGATCCCTCTGTATATGAGGACAACAGGTGTGGCCACTCCCAAGACTGTGACCTCCCTGGAGGGGTCAACCCTTCAGAAACAGCCCAGTTTGGTGGAATTTTTTGCTCCTGGCTGGGATAGGAACTGCATGGAACAAATACATGATATGACAACTATCCCAAACTATAGAAAGAATGGTCAGATCAAGCGCTAAAGCCATTAGGGCTCAAAAGAAATCTTTAGATTTTCCTTCCTGTGTGGTCCCTGACAACCACATATCTTTAGACTACCTACTGGATGCCCAAGGAGGGGTCTGTGCTATCACAAACACTTCCTGTTGCACCTGGATTTATACATCCCACCAGGTGGAATTAGAGACAACTAAGCTTTTCAAAGGCACCAAATCCCTAAAAGGAACTCATTCCCCTGGAATAACAAGCTGGTTTAACCTTAGACTGACATATTTATTCAGCTCGCTTCCAAATGGGATGGGGACCATCCTAAGAAAGGTACTACAAATACTACTACCCATTGTTTTATTAATCTGTTCATTCTTTGTTTTAGTGCAACTATTAACTCCTTGCCTTTCTCAATGTTGTACCATGATTGAGGAAACAAAAATTATTGCTCAAAAGCTTCAAACGATAGGCCAAACCTGCTCACTTGGACTTCTTGCTACTCATCATAAATTCGATAAACTGCTCAAGTGAGGACAATGCCTAAGCCTTGTCTCCTGACAACCTCCCTGTTGTGCAAATGTGGTCATAAGCTCTCCTCAAACATACCAATCACCCTACCTCTACTTTCCTTCCTCTGTGGGACATAACTTTCTAAGAATGAGCCTTCCTAGAGCTGAGGATGCCTATAGTAATGTTGGATGACCTACTGGTTGATCATCAAATCTTTCCAAGGAAAGATTTCAATCAAAGGGGAGAAATGTGAAAGGAGCATCAAAATGGAGTCAGGCTTGCTAGGAGAGCTATTTCAGATGGAGCTGGGAGGCCATTTAGGAAGCAAGGCTTACGGATGTCCCCACCTGAAAGAAAAGGTAAGCTTTAAAATATAGGTCACTGCCAAACCACAAGCATCCTGGGGCACCAGCTGCAACTCTTCCATTTCAAGAGAAATGAACTTTTTTCTTTTACTTACAAATGGACTTTTTGCTTAGTGATAGCCCTTAGCAACCAATCATGTACACATAAAAATAGCTTCAACCTGTCAGCACCAATCATAATTCTTGACAAACAATTTATGTGGCTTTACTGGAAATCCCCTCTTGCGTTTAAAAGCCCTCCTCTTTTCTCCCCACTTTGGAACACATTTTCAATTCCTGCTCGAATCTGTGTCTCTTGAATTGCAGTTCTCAGACCCCAAATAAAAGCCTCTGGTTTGCCCTTCAGTCTTGCTGTATTTTTCAATTGACAAAAGTATGATGCTAAGCAACGGAATAATTCTACCTTATTGATTTCTCAACAATAACTCTAAATTTCATTTGTAAAAATTAATTTACTTCAGAATTGAAGGAAGAAGTGTGGTAAGCATCATAGTAATTCTTCCTCTCTGACTTTCCAACAATTTCTCTAAGTTTCTTTTATAAAAATCAATTTACCTCAGAATTAAAGGGGAAATTTGGATGTGAAGCAATATAGTTATTCTCTCCAACTTCCCCCCAATTTTCCTACATTTGTTTTATTAAAAATGATTTCAGGGGTGCCTGAGTAGCTCAGTCAGTTAAGCATCTGCCTTCAGCTCAGGTCATGATCTCAAAGTCCTGGGATTGATCCCCGCATTGGGCTCCCTGCTGAGCCTTCCCTGCTTCTCCCTCTCCCTCTGCCTGCGGCTCCCCCTGCTTGTTCTCTCCCTCTCTCTCTGCCAAATAAATAAAAAAATCTTAAAAAAAAATTTCAATTACTGAACATCTTACTTTGTAATTTTAAAGGGAAAGAATACACTGAAAAATACAGATGACAGAATATCTCCTTATACTGCTCAATCAACTCTCATTATTAAGATTAATAATCAAGAACTACTATTTTGGGGGCACCCAGGTGGTGGAGTCTGTTAAGCGTCTGACTCTTTTGGTTCAGGTCATGATCTTAGGGTTGTGAGATCAAGCCCCAGGTTGGGCTCAGGCACTGGGTGTGGAGACTACTTAAGATTCTCTCTTTCCGGGGCACCTGGGTGGCACAGCGGTTAAGCGTCTGCCTTCGGCTCAGGGCGTGATCCCGGCGTTCTGGGATCGAGCCCCACATCAGGCTCTTCTGCTATGAGCCTGCTTCTTCCTTTCCCACTCCCCCTGCTTGTGTTCCCTCTCTCCCTGGCTGTCTCTATCTCTGTCGAATAAATAAATAAAATCTTAAAAAAAAAAAAAAAAAGATTCTCTCTTTCCTTCCCCCTCTGCCCCTCTCCCCAACACTCTCTCTCCTTTCTCTATCGCTTTCTAATAAAAAAGACTATTATTTTGGTCTTCTGCTCCTATTATTCTCTAGAGCAAAGGCTTTAGGTTAAGAAAGAAAGTTACTGCTATTCTGAGCTCCTAAAAGGGTCAGTCACCTTGGCAACTTCCAACTACGTACCTAAACCTCTACTTCTTATTTCCTGGAGCACAGATGCTATCTCCCAATTCTCTGACTCTGTAGAGGAGAAAGCGAGCACTCCTATCCTTAAAGCCATTTGTGCTCTCTGAGACCTGCACATGTGATTTTCCCCTGTTAAGGCTGATAACACTTAATTCTCTTCCTTAGCCACGGAAACATCTCCCAGAATTTGCCTGTGGGTTGCTCCTAGAAGTTGAAAACAGCAAATAACACCTCATCAAACTGTATACTTTAAATATGTGCAGTTTATTGTATATCACTTATAACTCAATAATGTTATTTTAAAAAACGACGATCCTTGACAATAAGATTACCCAGCTCTGCTCAAAGGAGCCAAAGGAATAATCCTAAGCAGGTAAAAATTCATCTCAGAAAGTAATAGGGAGTCATCTCTATATTAGAAATATATAATCATTAGAGGCTTCAAGATCTAATCCACAGAATATGGTTACCATTATTTAGTCTGGAAAAATTCTAAAGTAGCCACAACCAAATACTCACCCAACCTCATTAATTAAAAAAAAAAAAAGATCTCACTAAGGTCACACAATAGACCTTTTAGGCTTTGAGAAATGGAACTTTGTGAAATAACACTAAAATAAATCAATGATGAACCAGATGCCTAGGTAGTGAATGATGGGAGTATTAGGTGAAAAATATAAAAGTTGTCAATATCTAAAAATCAATTTGGTTTTGGTTTAGAACTTTTCACTCTAAAGGTTGTTAGGCTGCTCATTCATTCATAGAACCAATATTTATTGAGAGCCTACAATGGGCAGGTGCTATACAAGGACATCAAGGGACCAAGGTAAACCAGAAAGAAGATAAGGTGCTACCCTCAGGAGCTCACTTCCTAATGCAGCAGGGAGACAGTAACCACAACAACAAGTAACTTAAAATAGTTGAAGAGAATATAAAATGCTATAAAGGAATAATAACAATGGGGATAACAATCATAGCTATCACTTACACAGCTCTGACTAGGCACTACAACACTGCTTTTAAGTATCATTGGAATTAACGCACCCTATGAAGTGGTTCTATTGTACAAATGAAGAGACAAGGATTCAAATCACTTAAACACTTAGTGGCAGAGCAAAGACTTGAATGCCAGCCATCTGGGTTCAGAGTCCAAGTCTTTCCTCACAATCACACTACCAGGTGTGTAAAGTAAAGCAACTGGAAGAGGAGGAACTACTTAAGGTGGTGAGGAAAAGTTTGTCAGAAGAAGTGACATTTGATCAGAGATCTAAAAAAATGAGAAACAGAGCCCGTCTTTCTGGCACTAACTAAAGAGTATGCATAGTTGTCTATTGGGCCATATCTACTTCATGCCATCCGCACATAAGGAATGCTTATTTTTACATTACATCTATAGCAGAGGAGCAGGTTGCTAAATAATTTTTTGTTGCTGTTAAAAAAAAAAACTGGGTAAGTGATATTTCAAATGAATAAGAATCAAAATAAAATGATAAACTTAATAAAAATTTATAGTTCACCCGAACCTGCAATGCACAATGGTTGAAAAACATCCCAAATCCCATATTTAGCATTTACTTCATTCAAACTTTTTTGTTTGCTAAGAATCATGTCATATTTGCTCAAACGACTGCTAAACTTGAATGAGTCAGCTCTGAATTAATGACATTGTTAAAGTCTTCCATCCTATTTTGCAGAAGAGTGGTATTTTTGAACAAATAAGAAGAAAGCTACTGATTTCCTTTTTATACTGCATTCAGTCCTTAACAAATATACCCTTTTATACATATCCTGGCATGGTATCTTCAAGAATTCCCCAGATTTCCTTAAGAGACCCCTACCCTTCCAACTTTCCAGCTTGCTCAAGTCTAGGCAGACCCTGTCTAAGCAGAATAGAATAGACAACCTCTATGGCTCAACCCCAATCTTAGGAGCTTAAACAAAGGCTCCAAGGGAAGAATTCAAGGCCATTTATACAGCCATTCTTTGCCCTACTCACTCTCCTCAACCAGAGGCTCCCACTCCGTTCAAACCGTGAGGAATTTTGTACTTTCATAAGGGGTCATTTGTTTGTGGCTCTAGCACAACACCATTTTATTATCTTACTCTAATACAGGTGCAGGTTGTACTAGACAGTTATGGGATGTTGAGGGAGAAGAGAAAGAGAAATTTCTGAAGACAAGAAGGTAGGACAAACTATTCTAGCAGCATTTCTATTTCTATCTCAATCCTCCTGCTCAATTCTCTTTACCTACCTCTAATGCTCAGCTCCTTTGAATTTACCCCACCCCCTAATTCCACAGCTGAACCTCTGACCCCATGATTCTACTCCAGGTTCACAATCCTATCCCTAAACCCATCCTGTGTAGAGTTTCTGCCACAACCAAGTTCCTTGAGCATTCCCATTAGCAAAGCCAACCAGCAGGAGTTGAGGGGGAGTTCCAACTTCTGCTGACAGGCATGTGGAGATCAAAGATGTTACTCTGAGAGTCAGAATTCAATTCTGAACTCACTTCTTTCATTATATGTAGTGGTGAGATTCTTTTATTTGATCATTACTATACTCTGCCATATTCTGGATTATAGTCTAATCTGAGCTCCAAACCACTATGCATAAAACATAGCAGTGCCAGACCCTTCAAAATATGTTATACATTTGATCCTCTCAGAACATTGGGGGGGGGGGAGGTAACAGTTTTTGGAGCACTGTGAAAAAAGCAAAAGCACCTAACAATCTCGGAGACCTAAATGTATATGTATAAGATACAAGAAAATGTTTTACAATTGGATTTTTGTCACACAGTTTTATATATATATATGTGCGCGTGTGTGTGTGTGTGTGTGTGTATATATATATATACACACACACATATATACATATATATATATGATAGTCTGGACCCTGATGTGGTTTACAGAGCAAGGGGACCATTTCAGGAAAAACACTCAGTTTTTGATTCCTTACAGTTGGCTTTACCCCATCTAAAATTGCCTTGTAAGACAGTCTATACTTTACTTAAATAGTTGAATGTTGGTAGGTTGCCATTGAAATCCACCTCCCCTCAATTCCCCTGAAGGCTAAACCAGGTGTTACTAATCCCCAGACAGTCTGCTCCTACCAGAAACTTCAATCTGATGGCCTGACATCAAAGAAATGTTCATAGTCTCTTAGAGATAGATGATTTGTTTATCTCATCTCAACTGGCAAAATTCTGGTTCAAATGAGAAAAATACTCATTTGAAAGAAAGGAGGCAGAAGAATGAAAATACCTTCCACTTGGGCAGTTTATCTTTCCAACTTAAGTTAGAACAAATAATCCTAACAACCTGAGTGACTCAAAATGACTCTGGATTTGCCAGGCGTGGGTCTTTTACGCCTATCTGCACAATTCTACACCTGCTCAGTAACAAAAGTATAGCAATCCTTTTTCATGTATCACAAACCAAGTATTGGCATGTAATATTGATAATACCTAACAAGTAAATACAGGCTTTCATTACTGATCTTGTGCTTACCCATGTTTTTCAGTGTAACTATTCAAATACTTGGAAATGCTTGTAATTTTCCATGACCCACAGCTAGAATATATAAATAATGTACAGAAAGGATTGCCCGAGAATTAAGAGGTTTTTTTTCTGTTGTTTACTTTGAAAGGAGAAAAAATGTTTCAATAAACAGGAACATATGAAGGGTATGGATAAAATTCAAGGTTCATACATGGTCTGAATTATTTTTCCATGGGTATACGGTAGTCAAACTGATTTTTAATGAAAACTTTGGCAACCTTACCATCTACGGGAAAAACTGAGTGCTAACTATAATGACACGATTTGTCATATTAGTTTTCAAAATCATGCCAAAACAAATGCCTCAGATAAAAAGATGGGAAAATAAGTAATGGTGGTTTTTCTTTTTTTACATGCTTCAGGTACATGCTTTGATATCTTAAACGACAGAATTACGTTCGGTTCCCCCAAACAACCTGTTCTCTCTTACTTTTTGGCTCTTGCACATGCCAGTCTTCCTGCATGGATGTCCTTCTTGCCATAAAAATGCCCCTCTTCCATTTCTCTTGGTTAATGTTTATTTATCCATCACACAGATATCCACTAAGAACTCACTTCTTCCAGAATCCTTCTGTGACCTCAGCTAACTTTGTATGGTTGTTTGCACTGTGTTTCATTCCTTAAAAATGGCTTCAATTTGTTTTCAGCAAGAAATTCTTATGACCAAAGGACATGAATGTTTATGACATATGATGTAACGCAGGCCTATTATAAATTGTAACATCTTATTTCATTTTTAATTTATGTTATTCTTTAAAATAATAGAACCATGTTACACATACTCTCTATAAAGACTTCACTGAGTCAGGCTGGCCATAACCTTTCTTTTTTTTTTTTTTTTTTTTTTTTTTTTTTTTTTTTTTTTTTTTTTTTTTTTTTTTNTTATTCGACAGAGATAGAGACAGCCAGCGAGAGAGGGAACACAAGCAGGGGGAGTGGGAGAGGAAGAAGCAGGCTCATAGCGGAGGAGCCTGACGTGGGGCTCGATCCCATAACGCCGGGATCACGCCCTGAGCCGAAGGCAGACGCTTAACCGCTGTGCCACCCAGGCGCCCCTGGCCATAACCTTTCTGAGTGAAGCTGATTAAGAAGGGATGGGGAGGGGGAACTAAGGTGCTGCTGGGATAACTTGGGGGAATATTCATTCATTTATGTCATGTTTATTAGAGGCCTCTCTGCAAATCACCATTCTAGTTCTGATAATGTGGCAGATAATGAAAGAAATAAGCAAACAATCCTATGCTCAACTCCCCCCTTACTCAGAATTTTATCAACCTTCTGATTCCAAAGCTGGCAAATGGAATAGAACACCTGGAAACAATATAGGTACTGATAGGAAGCATACAGTAACATTAAACAAGACACAGGAATGCTTTTAGCAAGGGGACACAGTAAAGAGTTTCAAACATTTCAGAGTCTTCAGTAATTGTCGGCAGGATGGAGCAATTCTTCCTAATCCATCCAGGGATCTGGAACAGGGCATTCCTGATGCTTTGTGCTGTGAAGACGATTTCTTCTTCCCCTCCTTCTCCTCCTCCACCTTCCGCAGGCTAGGTTTTTGTCTTTCTTTTTTTTACTCCAGCTTTATTGCGATATAATTGACATATAACATTGTATTCGTTTAAGGTGTACAACCTAATGATTTGCTGTGTGTATATGTTGCAAAAATGATTGTGAGGACTTTTTTAATTTTTAAAAAATTTTTTTAATTAAAAAAAAATATTTTTTTAAGTAGGCTCCACGCCCAATGACCCTGAGATTAAGAGTTGCATGCTCTACCGACTGAGCCAGTCAGGTGCCCTTGGGAGGACTTCTTAACACCCACAATGCATAAATGAGATTTGTTTACTAAGCTGAGTACTAACATGATTAAATTTTCCACAGATTTACTTACCTCAACATATGAAATCGGAAATATTCCTATTTTGTCTGCCAGCATTCCTTCGGCCCAGTTTTCATCCACTCTACGGATCACAGTCAGAACATCATCCTAAAGAAACAGCAAACTATTAGTCTACTTGATCCCATTAAGCCCGTCATTTAATTTTCCTCTTCAATGAAAGGGCTCAAGTTTTAAGAGTACATGAATTAAAATGCTATGACATATCTTTAGTACATGAATCCAAAGCCGTCACTATCAAACTGTTGGTCCTTTCAGAGAGTTGTAAAACTATGAACTCCTACACAGGGGCTGGCTACTTATTACAACTTCAAATGCTACCCATCCCAGGCTCTTGAACTTCTGTTTTAGATTGATTCTCAGGCTCTTATGTTCTCTCTGATAATATACCAAATGCCCATTTAAATGCATATCCTACTGTTTTCCTTTATTAAAAAACACTATTCTGTTTATCTACTTAAAATTCTAAAGCACTTTATCAATTCAGTATATATACCCCCGTGTGTTTTCAGCAAAGAAATTTATAAGGAAATAATGATATTTCATTTTGTTATTCATAATTCAGTAAATTAAAATCCCTGAGTGGCACACACGCACACCCTGTAAAGTGGCTTAGAATTAAATTTAGGCTCTAAATATGAAAATGATACCACCTAGAGCATCAGCCAAAATTATCTTTCATATAAGACCAGCCTATGCACAAAATTACTTTTTTGTGACTTTAAGAAAACTGCTACCAGGTATTTTTAAAAGCACAGTGAAATACTAAAACTATTTTATCTTTTTACAAAAGGAAATACAAGCCATATTCCTGTGTATCCAGGTCCAGAGGAAGAGCTAGCAAACAGAAAATCTCATTCTAAATTTACCTTTGCAAATGGAAGGCAATCTTTGTCTGCTTCCTTGTCTTTCACTTCAAAGTCATAAAGCGCTTTGCACTGAGGTGGGGGCTGAGGTAACGGTTTGATAATCTGCACAAAATTGGTGGGGAAAAAGCCATGGATCCCGTTGACTTCCCCATGGTACCAATTTTCATCCACTTGTCGCCGCAAAATGATGATGTCACCTTTGCTGAATTTAAGGTCTCCAGGCTCTTTCCCTTCGTAGTTGTATAACGCTTTGGCACAAGGTAACTGAGGTATACCCTGAAGGAAAGAGAGGAGTTTTAATTAAAGGATGGTCCAAAAATGTCTGAAAATTTAACTGTATTATTATTGTTAGTCAAGGTCAACTCAACATAGCGTGCAGGTCTCTGGAATTTAGTTGGAGGGGGGATGAAACACTTCCTGGAGCAAGTGACACATGAGCCAACTCTTCAAGGATACACAGGAGTTAGCCAGGCAAAGCTGAGGTGGAAAAGAGTGAGGCATTCGAAGCAGAGGGGACAGTACCAGCAAAGACATGGAACCTGTTGTGCAGAGGGACTGGAGTTTTATAAAGAATGCAATGTTCCTGGAGAGGAATTAAGGAATCTAGAGTGTAAGAGAAGTAGGCAGAAGCTAACTCATGGAGGGTCTTGAATAACGTGTTAAGAGGTTCAACTGCTGTGTCCATCAGGCAATGATAAGCCCTCACAGGTGTGAAATACAGATGGCCATGGTAAGAAGCATGTGTCAGGCATTACAGTGGGAAATAGAAGGGGACAGGCATACAGCTATGTGCAAAGCACAGGTCTAAACTACTTGAAAAATTATTTTTACAGCCTAATCTTTCTAATGAAGTAGAATAATGGGAAGCATTACTCATAGCACTGCCCTCTCCCTGGGCTCCTTTATCTCCCCACTCCCCCAAAAAAATGGATCAAAGTTTTATACCTTGAGGCAACAGAACTTCATAATATAGTTTTTAAAAATTACTTTGGTTTTTAGTCAGAGATTTAGAGTCTGGCCTACTCCTAAGCCAAACTTTTTTTGTTAAATATTTTTGTTTGGCTTAAGTGGAATAGCCAATTCTTGGCTCTCAAAATGCTATTGGCAGTCATCTTGTGTTGGCTTGATCCATGTGATGCTGCGTTTGGTTAATGAGAGCTGCTTTGGAGGTCAATATCCCGAGGAGGCAGGAGCTGAGCCTTCCAGAAGTTCCGAAACCCTCATGTGCCCTCTGACTTTTGGACCCTGCCTTAAGATCTTGCCTATGAAAGCATGACTCCTGTTATCCGGCTGTGACCTAATCTCATAAACAATTCTGCTGTGCCCTTTGGTTTCTGCAGAAGGGAAATGCCCATCAGGAACTCTGGTGCCTCACAATCCTGTGAACTTTAGTCATATTCCCTTCAGTGTCCAACTCTGTGGAAGGATTCTAATTTTTGTCTGCTCTCACAGAGATGCCTTACTGCATTCTCTACTTTATTACATATTTCTGGAAGTCTGGTTATCATAATTTAACAATATTTCCCAAGATAGGATTGAGGAAATGACAGTAAATAAACACAGAAACGAGTATCATTATGAAAGATGGCAAGAGTAATCGAGCCAGAGACAGAGAACTGACAAGTACTGTAATAAACCAACTCTTGGAACATAGCTCATGGGACCATGATCTGACAGCTTCAGGTAAGGGTTGGAAACACAGACTCCAGAAGCCAGAATGCCTGGGTCTGAAACCTAGCTCAGCCATGTAACTAGCTGTGTGACCCTGCGAAGGTTAACCTCTCTGTGCCTCGATTTCTTTGTCTGGGTCATTGTGAGGATTTTGTGAGTTAATGTATGTAAACCACTACAATAGGCCCAGCAGTTAGGAAGTGCTACATGCACCACCCAGTTTGAAAAGCCTTGTTCACCAGTGAAACACAGCACCTGAAAACGGATTCGTCTTTATACAGCTGGATGCTTTTCCTTTTGGATGAATTCACATAGCAATTACATTTTTAATACATATTCACTGTATAGCAATGCAAAGAATGTTCCTCCTAGGAAGTGTTGGGATTTTGAAATGTGCATTTCTGAAGCACGCATTTGTTTTCTAAGTGGGATCCATTCATCTTCTGGTTGAACAGAAGAAATTACAAATTCACTGACATGCACGGTTTAATAGGGGATGGCATTTTAGATGTGGCTGTAGTTCATCTTGACAGGGCTAATGTAAGGCATTGGAAGCCTGCATGAATTAATTGAAAATCCTATTACAAATTCAGTGACAAATAACTCTATTCACCATTATGGCCTGTTCTCTCGATTTTTTTCCCCACCTCAATTAGCTCTGTTTGGCCCACTCTGTCCAAATCCATGCCAGCCAAATCCATGCACCAAGATACAGACTTAGCACTCTTAGAAACCACTCTGAACTGCTCCTTGAAGAGATCTGTAAAATTCCCCAAAAAACACAGTATGGTTCTTTTGTGACATGCTCATGTGGGAACTGAAGGAATTTGTTTCTTCGCAGATCACTTCCACACACCCATGGCCCAATGGACTTACTAACTTTTCCATCAAAGCAAATTTATTAAGTATTCCTAGAATCATCACACATTCTTAATACAATGAATGGCAAGGATAAAACTTATGGTAACAGTGATATACATTATAGTTAGCCTAGTTACATCCTTGAGACTGAAACTTAAAATTATTAACTCACACTGATTTGCTAAATCTTGACTGCTAAGGCTACTTCAATGATCAATAACTACAGAGAAAGAATCATAAAGCTTATGACAATCTAATCCACGAGCAGACATTTGTGCATCTGGCTGTGTTTTTCTATGGTGTTCTTTTTCAATTAAATTCTAAGAGGCTAAACAGCCAGTTTGTGTCAAGTTTCTCAAAAGAAGGTTTCCACATTAAATAAAATGAAATCTACTCTGATTTCAAATCAAGCAAAGTTCAGTGATCTTTAAAAGACTTATTCCCACACAGACTGCAGATGATTAAGGATAAATGGTCAACCGACTTGGAAGAGCAATAAAAGAATGCATTTTCCTTTTGCAACATCTGAAGGATAAAGCCCAAACAATTGGTTTGATAGCCTCGGACTACTCTTGTGGGTAAAATATGTCCGGGGCCCACAGGGGCACTGCCTTCTCATTCTTCTCCTTAGAAAGGTCTGGGAGTCATGTCATCGCCTGGGCCCTTTGCCCTCCGTGCCTTTGGCAAGCTTTCCAAACTACTGCCTTTCTTCTGTATCCACTCATCAGGCCAAGGCCCCCGAGGATCTGCAGAGCTTACATTTCACTTGGCTACACATGAAAGGGAGGCTTAAAAGGAGAGAAAGCCAGAGAGAAACTGACTCTGCAGTCTAACCTTGGGTTTGCAGCTGTCATTCATGCTGCCAGCTTTATCAAAAACCTTGGCAATTTACACAGGTGAGCTATTTTAACAATTCTTAACCTGAAATACATTTCAATAAATAGTGACTACTTTGCTCATATAAAAAGGAATAAATAGGACAGAGGGCCAGTTTTACTCTTCTAGTAATTTTGCTTCTATATCATGTGTACAGATATTTAATATGACATTAAAATCCTTATGAGACCTGCACACAAATATTTTTGATTAAACACTCTACACTCCATTTTGGTATCATCAAGTGTATTCCAATATATTTGGCAAAGTACTACTTGATGATGTAGCTGAGATTCTGACGGGTAAATAAAACATTCACTGCCAATTTATTTTATAGACTCTAAATGCCAACGCCCAGATACACATGCAAGACAGCCTCTTTAAATTCAAATCCCTTCATGCATTTCTTACTGCTCCATAAAGTAAAAAAGATTCAATGACCTACTAAAAAGAATATCTGGAAGATACTCTTGCTGTAGGAACAGCACCACAGTGTGTATAATTTAATAATTTAGTTATATCTAAATGGGCACAAACTGGCTGATTTCTACTTGACTTTCTAAAACTTTCCAGAAAGAACTGAAGCACAAAGAAATTACAATAATATAACTACTACACACAGAGTAATAAATAGCAAAATGGGTTCAGAAAAGGATTTTTCAAAATGTTCTTTATAGGGGCACCTGGGTGGCTCAGTTGGCTAAACGTCTGCCTTCGGCTCAGGTCATGATCCCAGGGTCCTGGGATCGAGTCCCGCATCTGGCTTCCTGCTCAGCGGGAAGTCTGCTTCTCCCTCTACCCTTCCCCCCGTTCATGATCTCTCTTGCTATCTTTCCCTCTCTTTCTCAAATGAATAAAATTTTTAAATAAACAAACAAATAAAATGTCCTCTGTACAACAAAATACATGCTGGCTTTTCCCTACAAAGTAAAAATCTATCAGAATATACCAGCAGTATTTCATAAAAATACTGATTCTGTAATAGTTAATAAGTCTAAAGTATTAATCTCAAGATGTCTAAATTGGATTATTACTGAAATATTATTGGACCATCACTTGAAATATTTCAACTTCAATATAACATCCAAGATGAGTATTGCAAATTATTTTTCCAAAGCAGTATCAGAAGGGACTAAGAATCCCATAATCCCATGATTGTCCATCTTTTTAATTTGTTCTTTCCTTTAAAATTTACTTGTGGAGAGCACTGTACTGGAGTGTTTTATCTGGTGATCACTTTCTTAAGCTACCATCTGCTATCCACCCAAGTTTGTCATATAAAATCTTCTCATCAGACTAACTTTAATCATAGCTACCAGCACTTTGAGGATGGCAGTTGTGAATAAACAAAAATGAAGAAATGTTTTCTTCATTTTTTCTCTTTTTGTCCTTATTTTACTATTTCACTGTCTTCTTTCACGTTCACTTTCTTCAGCTTTCTCCTTAAGTAGACTGTTTGCAGGCTGCCTTTCTCCTCTATTCCAGACATGGTTCCGGTTCCACTCCGCCTCAAGAGAGTGGGCTGACTGAAGCCACTTTGTGCTGCTTTAGTGCCCTGTACATACACCAGCTCCTGCTCTCACTCCATACACTCTATCTGCTCCTTCTCCTCACCCTCAGCTCCTATGACCCAACCCACAAGCCCTTATGAAGTTTCTATCCCAACTCACTAAATAGCAATCAGCCAGTTATAGCTTTCAGCCTTGTTGTTTTAGTGATATTAATGGTTTAGGGAAAGGGTGGAGGGAGGGGAAAAAAAAACACCCAAGGTTAAAAGGACAGGAGACAAAGTACCAGCTTTCTCACCAATCTCTCTGGGCAGTATTCTCACGGCTACTTAATCAAACAATAATACATAATCATTTATTTAATCAATACTTAATCAAATATTTAACACCAAATGTAAATACAGAATGAAATAAGCGGAGGTCAAAAGATTACATTCAAACATCCAGAGGCAGAATAAAGAGCAGAGTTTTCCAAACTTAAGAAAAAAATATGAGACTCTTAAATTTTTTTCTAAGAACTATAGTATAGAGAATAGATAAATACATCTCTGTGGGGCAGAATCAGGCCCAACCAAGGCTCCCCTCTCCTACTTGTCCAGGAGTGCCAGATTTGAAAAGCACTGTTACAGAGAGAGAAGTGGACTAAGGCACATTGTTTAGGAAATACCTAGATTTAGGGGATTAAAAAAAAAAAAACACTAAGAATTTGAGAAGTAGGAAGAGAACAAGCAGAATATAACCACGGTAGCAATAACTCCTGAGTTATTATTATTATAAAAACTCCTGAGACACGGTCTTATCCACATCCCCTATGTCTTTATAATCTGGAAACAACTCCCAATTGCCTCTTCAAACAAATTAATGTCCTAAACCATGCGTTTTATGGCCCTCCATTTGCAATGACCGTTCCAATTCATATTTTCCACTATCAACAAGCAAACCAGTCTGTAGTTGTCGCTTCCAACCTCAAACATGCCATACCTCCTGCTACTGTCTGAACATTTGTTTCCCCCCCAAATTTCACTATTGAAATCCTAACTATCAAAGGTGATGATGGTGTTAGAAGGTGGGGCCTCTGAGAGGTACTTAGGTTTTATGGGTGGAGCCCTCATGAATGGGATTACTGCATTTATAATAGAGACCTCCCAGAGCTCCCTAACTGCTTTTGTCCTGTGAGGCTACCATGAGCAGGCACCAGCTGTGAATCAGGAAGAGGACCTTCACCAGAATGCAACCAGGCTGGTTCCTTAATCTTGGACTTCCAGCCTCCAGAACTGTGAGAAATAATTTCTGTTGTTTACAACCTTCCCTGTCTGTGGTATTTTATTATAGCAGCCCGAATGGACTAAGATACTCCTTCACCAAAATTCTTCAAAAGTAGCCCATCTCTCCATCTTGTGGAGAGGCACTTACATACACATATCTTGACATAGCTGCAGTTGATAATTACACTGCATTTATTCCACCTCTATTTTTATTTTATCTAGCATGACTACTTCTGTTGTTTGGAATCAGATGTAAATAAGGCCAGGAACAGAGCTACATTCTGGTACAGGTCAACAGGATGGATTCTGTTTCCCAGATGAAGGGGCCCCTCGTTCTTAAGGACCCAGTGTAGGCACTACCTCCTTGGGGAAGATTCTCCTAACCTTCCCTCCCTCAAATCTGGAGAAAGTGCTGCTACTGTGCCCATCCAGCATGTCTTATGCATCCTGTTACTATGGCTTTCATCTTACTCAGTTTACGACCTATTTCTCCTACCAGACTGTAACCTCCTGGAGATCTGGGACGATGAGTTATCCATCTTTATATCATGAGCACCTACCACGTCCATGTCCGTGAATAAATTCTTGCTGGATAAATAAATTTAAAAAATGAATTTACCTCTAGGTGGCTGAGATCTATCGGACGGATGGCTAAATGTAAAAATATCACATCTAAAGGAAAAGCAACTTAAAGGACACTTCTGTGGATAGTGAGGCTCACCGGCTTAAACGTATCGCACAATATATGCACTCACATATATTATTAACAAAAGTAGAGGCAAGCTATGGTCAGGCACACCAGGTCATCTTTTATCTCATTATTTTTGTTTATGTCAAAAAGTAAGACATAATATTACCGTGTATTACTGTTACAACTCTCCATAGGAGTGCTCTGCCAGTTAATTAATATAAGTTTACATAATGAAGACTGAGTAATTACTGCAAGATAATATCCTCTTACTTTGAAATAAATCTATTACAAGGATATAAAACCAATCCTGTGAAACCCATAGGGTAGAATCAAGATCTTTAAAACATAATTGTCTTCATTAAAAGAAAAAAAAATCCTATCTATGTGCATACGCTTCAGAATTTGGGCTTTCAAAAAATTTAAAGTATTAACTGAATGTAGAGACGATCTTATAGTTCTGTCAACAAAGCTCTTTTACCTTTGATTCTGAAGCTCCCCTCTAAAAAAAAGTTTTCCAATTTAAGCATATTGATCACTAAAAATGTGAAATAAGAGAAACATTAAGGGGAAAAGATTTACTAACTAATCCAACACTGAGAAGCCCAAATCCAACTCTTCTGTTTTCAGCTAAATAATTAAACGGTAGGACATGAATTACAGGTATTTTCAACCACAATGAACCATTATATAAAAATGATATATTGTTTTTATACATTTCTAGGTGATTAAATATATAGCAAAGAATATAAAAATTAAGTGCAGTCCATATGTGTGCATCTGAGACTACTTTCGATAAGCCTTTAATACACACTGCACAAAGAAGATAAAAGATCATTCTAACTATTTGTAATAGAAAATTTGAGATAATGAGAAACTGATCATCCAAGATAGCCACTAGCACAAATTCAATTACAGTTTTAAAATATCTACTAATATAGGGGCACCTGGGTGGCTCAGTCAGTTAAGTGTCTGCTTTCGGCTCAGGTCATGATCCCAGGGTCCTGGGATCGAGCCCCATATCAGGTTCCCTGCTCAGCAGGGAGCTTGCTTCTCCCTCTCCCTCTCCCTGCCAATCCCCTTGCTTGTGTTTGCTCTCTATCAAATAAATAAATAAAATATTTTTTAAAATATATATCTACTAACATAAAATGCTACATCTGTATGTTTTAAAAAAATTGTTTAGCTCAATGTTTCTTTGAGTAAAGCAACTAGTTTTTCATGTGCACTAGGATGCGAGTGACTTGAGGGCAGGGTCTGGATATCATTCATCTTTGTATCCTGACAGCCCAACACACGGCACAGAATCAACTCGTTGGGTGACTGCTTTTTGGCTGCCTCTTACTTCATTTCATCCTACAGAAATCTGCCAGATTCATCTTAAAATATAGCTTTTACCAAATCACGTCTGATCAACCTTTTTCTAATTCCGTTTCTAGCAGATTTAGTTCAAACCCTTCTCTCTGGCACTTAAGATGCCCACAATCTGACCCCAAACTACCTTCTCAAATACCTCACGTGCCTCTCCAAAAGTATCCAATATTCTAACCAAACTAGATTGCCTCTAGTTCCCCGAATATGGTCCTTCCCCCCCACCCCAACCTCTGGGACTTTTCTCTGCCATTCCCTCCACCCAAAGAGCCTGCTTCCCCAGACTGCATATCCACTTTTAAGAAGTCCATCCAGCCTTCAAGACACAATTCAAACATCAAATTTCTCAAGATCCTTCCTTATTGTCTCAATATAGATGTATATTATCATTTTCAGCCTCAGAAAGTTTTGTTTATAAAAACGCTTGTTTGTTCCCTGTGGGCTTTATTGTACTTTTTATTACATATATTTAAGTACTTTACTAACAATGGTACCAGACTCAAAACATTTTGAGGGCAGGGATAGTCTCTCATCCCTTGTTGGATCACCTGCAGAGCCTAATATTGTATCTTATATACAGTAAACATATTTACTGAAATAAATTAGATCAGTCCCTTCCTCTATGCAGTTCTTCTTCTCATCAACTACATAATTCTAAGAAAGAGGAGGAAGCTTTTCCACTCCTATCTGCACCCTCCATTCAAGTTGGCAGTCCATGTCTGGTGTTCTACTCTAAGGAATTCTGCTTAGAAAATTAGTAGAGTGGCCCACACAGTAACTGCCTGTATACACCAGCCAAGCAGAAGGTCAGGGCACTGACACGCATGTCTACTTGTATTTTGTTATTTTATCTGACCTAAGCAAAGAAATCAAAGAAAGAGACTTACATCAAGGCAATATTTTGCAATGGTGGGCCAAACCCATGCTTTTAATTGCTTGAGTGACCTTTCCTAAGGTCATATTGAAATAACAAAAAGTATTTTTTTTTTTAAATAAAACCACAGCAGTTCTAGAAAATAGGGACAACGATCGTTACCATACCAGAAAATTTCAGGAATTTCTAGAAGAATGAAAGCAAGTAGAATAAGAAAAATTTCTATATCTGGATTAAAAAATATATGGGGCAGGGCTAAAGACCAAGGTGGTAACCATTCTCATGATGTCAGGTACATATCCTGAAACATATAGAGAAAAGACAGAGGTGAAAAATAACCAAAAATTTAGGAGATATGAAAGACAGCTCTAAAAAAGTCTAATACCAATCTAAAGTGAGAATCATAAAGAAAAAACACAATAAGGGGGAGGAGAATAACAAAAGAAGTAACAGGAATGGAAGAAAAGTTTCATATGCTAAAGACACCCAAGATCTGAGTTATAACAATCTCATCAAATACTAAGCAGAGTTAATAATTAAAAAAATATTCATATTTTGACACATCTCACAACACTGCAAAATTCCAAAGACAAGGAAAAAATTCTAAAAGATTAAGGGCAAAATAGTTTATCATTTCAGAACTAGAATCTGACTTCTTGGCAGCAATATTGGATAAAAGAAAACGAAAGAGCAATGCCTTTGAATTTCTAAGGGAACATGATTTAGAAAAATTTAGCCAGCTAAGCTGTTAAATATGTGTGTGGACAAAAGAAGGATATTCTTGAAGATACAAAATCTCAGAAAGTTTATCTCCTGTGCAATTAAAAAAAACAAAGTTCATAGGCACCTGGGTGGCACAGTCGGTTAGGCGTCCAACACTTGGTTTCAGTTCAGGTCATGATCTCAGGGTCATGGGATCAAGCCCCCCATTGGCGTCTGCGATTAGCAGGGAGTCTGCTTGTGACTCTCTCCCTCTGCCCCCTCTTTCCCCACCCCACTTCCTCTATAAATAAATAAATCTTAAAAAAAAGTTCAAGGAGGTATCTCCCATCCTAGCAATATCAATAGAACATCAGTAAAATCCCCACCACCTCCTTTGTTATTCAAATTCTATCTCTTATAAAAATACAGACTTTTTAGCTTGCTGTGCTAATTTTCTTTACGGCTATAAAAAAAAAAAGAGCAAATGTATAAAATAAGACAAAATGTTTTATTTAGTTTTTTAAAAAGACATAAATTATCTCCACAATCATATTTCCCACTTCTATAAGACCTGGTGATTCAACTAATCAATGTGATTTCACCTTGAGAGTTTATGTCTAGGAGCTGTGCTCCTGACATGCTGTAGATCATGGGGCCTGGAGAGTTAAGCATGTTAGCTTTGGAGAAAATAAAAGCATAATACCTTCTCTTAGCTCCAAAGGGGTTAATTTCCTAAACTTGTGAAATACATGGAAGACACTTGACATGTCGCCTTCAAAAATACTTATTTCTCATGCAAACTTAAGAAGTCAGCATATGATCCTAACTACTAGTTATCTCATCATTTACAAGCTGCTTTTAAGTGGGGGGAGGGGGAAATAGGAGTTGATAGTGTATGAATTCTTAGAATCACAGTCAAATAAACTTGATTAATCAGAGAAAAGATTCTGAAATGTTTAAAATAAAGCCATTTCTCTCTTTCTCACCAAGTGTTTTGAAAATATAAGGGCAGCTCCCACCACCACCACTCCGACTTTAAGGATATAGCATTATATTTCCAGTTTAATTTTCCCTGAGTGAGAGAAATGATGAACTAGTGAATGGTTTCATATTTGATGCAAGCCCTATCCTGATTACAAACCAAAACAGGTGCTTTTCAAACTTTATTTATTTTCAAGCTTGTAAGTCATTTGGTGTTCCTGCTACACGCAGTTCTGATTCAGTAGGTCTGGGTAGGGCTAGAGTCTGCATTTCTAACAGCTCCTAGGAGACAGCAATGGTGATGCTGCTGATCCAGGAACCATACTTTGAGCAGCATGGGAATCAGGGATCAGTCACCTTCCCCAACTCGTTGCTGATTCTTCTTCTCCAGGTGCCCCAGGATTCAATCTTCTGACAGTTTCTCTCTTCTAAGTTCACTCCCAAGCTGATCTCATCTATTCCCTTCTTTTAAGACCTTTTATGCCAGCCATGACCAATCCTGGCTACATATTAGGATGAACTAGGGAGTTTTCTTTTTCTTTCAAAGTTATGTAAAGCCCCACCTCAAACCAATAAAACAAAAATTTCCAGG
Source organism: Ailuropoda melanoleuca (assembly GCF_002007445.2). Taxonomy (NCBI): domain Eukaryota; kingdom Metazoa; phylum Chordata; class Mammalia; order Carnivora; family Ursidae; genus Ailuropoda; species Ailuropoda melanoleuca. The sequence continues at coordinate 88,673,864 of NC_048222.1, read as the reverse complement.
GCTGGGTCAGAAATACAGGTTTTTTAAAAGCTCCTTTATGGTTCTCATATAAAGGGCCAAGACCTGTTACCTACACACTGATGTCTCCCAGACCTGATCTCAGCTACAACTTCTCCCCTGAGCTCCAAGCGCCTACTCCACATCTCCTGTTGAATGTCTAATAGATGTCTCCAAGTGGACTTGTCTAAAATAGACCTCTTGATTTCCACCAGCCCCCACCAAAACCTGATCCTCTGCCACTTTTTTCTATCTTGGTAAATGGCCCCACCATTCACGTAGCTGCTCTGGCCCAAAGATTAAGCTTCACTATGATGCCTCTGTTCCCATTCTTTCATATTCTACATCCAATTCATCAGTAATCCTGCTGGCTCCCTTCAAAATATATCCTAAACTGGTGCATTTCTTACAGCTTCTATTACTGCAACCAACCTTAGCCAAAATAACACTACCTCCACATTGCCACTCTTGAACCTCTAAAGTTTGATGTCTATACTCTCTTAAGTTCCCAATGGCTTTCTCGCCTACTTACAATAAAATACAAACTCCTTCCCATGGCCTCCAGAGCTTTGCATCATCTAGCCCCTACTTATCTTTAACCAACTTCTTTCACTCTTAACTTCCAACTCCTGCTAACGTCTAACTCCTAACCTTGTTGCTGCTCACGACCACTACAGGTTCTTTTCTGCCTCGGGATCTTTCTCTTGTTTTTCCTTATGCCTACAATACTCTTTACAGGCTTATTTCTGCACATTGCTCCAGTCTCTACTCCAATGTGACCTCAGAAAAGCCTTCCCTGACTGTCCCCAAATGGCCTCACACAACCAGCACCCATCATAATGTCCTCGCCCTACTCTTTCTACCACGCTCATCTTCTTCGTGGTGTTTCTGAAGTTATACTAGTCATTCCTTTGTTGTTTTGTTTATTGTCTCCTCCTCCCCACCCAAAAACGTTAGAACATAAGCCTTAAGACATAGCTTATCTTGTTCAAGGTAGGATTGTAGGCCTATGTCCATCCCTAGCAAATTGTAGGCACTCTAATGCCTGTTGGTTGTTACGAACAGAAAGTTTATGTCCTCTCCAAAATTCCTATGTGGAAGCTGTAATCTTAATCTCCAATGTGATGGCATTTGGAGGTGGGGCCCTTGGGAGGCAATTAGGTTTAGATGAGGTTATGAGGGTAGAGCTCTCCTGGTAGGATTAGTGCTCTCAAAAGAGGACACACCAGAGCTTCCTTTCTCTTCCTCTCTCCACACAGGTGCACCAAGGAAAAGCCATGTGAGCACACAGCAAGAAGGTGGCCATTTACAAGCCAGGAAGCAGGCCCTTACCAAGAAACAAATATATCAGAACCTTGACCTTGGACTTCCCAGCCCCCCAAATTATGAGAAATAAATGTCTGTTGTTCAAGCCCCACAGTCTGTAATATTTTGTTAAAGTAACCAGACACTAGTAAAATGAATAAATGAGTCAAAAGAAAGTAACCTGGATAGAGGGCTCTGTGATGTGCCCCAAAGCTTTCTAACTGTCCATTCTTTGGGATGTCCAGTATTTTTACTAATAATTTGAATGAAGATATTTAGGGCACAATTAATTTGCCAGTGACACAAAACTAGAAGGGAGAACTAGCCAGCTCATATGATGGATGACAGAAATATGATTTTTAAAAGATTTTCATCAATGAGAAATACGGACCAAACAGACCAAGTATTTCCTGGAATGAACATTCACTAGTGTATTTCATTGTTTAAAACCACTAGCGCAGGTATAGGAAACTACAAAAGACCTGCCCTAACAGCAGACTGCATGAACAAGATTCAAGGATTTGTGCTATCTACAAGTTCAATATAAGCTACAAGTAACATGGCTACATGGCTACTGTCAAAATTCACTAGAACACTAGCCTGCATAAATGAGATGCAGAGAAAGGAACAGACCCTTCCACGTCCTGACTGATCAACAACATCTATGGAACCTTGTTCAGTTCTGAGTATCCCAATTTAAGAGGAATATTAGTAAAACGATCTTTAAAAAGGTGAATGGTCTAGAAATCATGTTAGAGAACATCTGTCTAAAGGACTTAGAAGACTTGAAAAAAACCCTAGAAAGTGAAGACAGTAGTAGTTGGTAGTTGCTGAGATCTTCAATGTGCCATCTTACATTCACACACACAATACGTCTGTGGGGTAGGTTACCGTTATTATTCCCGTTAACAGCTGCAGAAACCGAGGCCCAGCAAAGTTGTGTAACCTACTCGATGTCACACATTTTAGTAGGTGGTGGAGTTTCATTCTAGAGCACATACTAACCATCAGGATGTAGTCTTTAAACACTCAAAGGGTTGACATATGGAGCAATATTATACTTACTCTTTATAGTTCTAGAGCCTAAAACTAGAACAACAAAGGGAAGTTACAATGGGGTAAACTCATTTTCAATGTAAAGAAGTATTTTTCCTAATAATGAGCTCCTTCCTGGTCAGTAACAAGTATTCATGTGGAAGCTGGCTAACCCGCTGTCAGTATGCTGCCCAGAGAACAGCCAATTTGGGTGGGGGCTCAGAGGCCCCTTTTTCTTCTCAGCACCAATCTTCAACAATACATGTTTCCTTTTCTATCTAAATACAGCAAAGAACACTGAGTGGTATTGTTTACAACTCTTCAAAGCAGTGTTAGCTACTTACATTTGAAAGAACGATAAGCCATCTTTAAGTACAGCACTTGTGTGTAATTCAATTATTATAAAACAAGTAAGGGATGTTAGGTCATCCTTTGTCAACCCTGAACACAGGTAGATGCAAGTGTACTCACAAGTAGGGTTTTGCTTATCTCTTTGTCCTCCAATTTTAAATTCTTTCAGAAAACATAAATCTTTTCCTAAAGATCTCCTCAGCTTGTACCCTAAAGACCTTTACTTTATAAATACCCACTTGTACCAAAGGAGACATTCTTCATCCTCTAATTAATAAGACATTCAACTAAGTAAAGGACAACATTTGCAAGAACAGAAACACCAAAAAGTCATAAAATTAAGCACCGAAAGACCACCATACTGATTTTAATGAACACACAATCTGTATATGCAATGAAAGTTTATTAAATAAACAAGAACATTCATAATCCATTGTATATATCTATATCACTGAAAGGATTAGTATAGTAAAAGCTATCTTTCATGTTAATAATTTTACAATGAGATGCATTTTAACTACATGTTAATGATGTTATCTACCTTTTTAAAAATAAATACTCAAATGTTTTAAAATCTCTCTCTCTCTCTCTCTCTCTATATATATATATTTTAACCAAGTGAGCCCCACAGGCGCCCCTAAAATCTCTCTATATTTTAAAGTGGCTTACATATATGTAAACAGGTTTTCATGGAATTAAGGACTTAAAAGAGAAAAGATCCTATATTTAGTTCATATATGCAGTTCCCTATATATTTGAATGGAAAACATCACATATGTGAACACACATATAATGTGAACACACATACAAATAGATATTCACTTACAAAGCTGATAGATAAAGGTGATAAGGCCTTGATTTTCACAGAAGACATCCTTGAGATCTCTAAAATTAGAAATTATTAACCTAACCCTATTTAGAGGCATCAACTCAAAGGACGTTGGAGCTGAAAGGGACCTTAAAGATTATTTAGTCCAACCCCCACACATCAGGACAGCAAGGTGAACTGAATACCCAAAAGTTACACAGCTAGTAAGTAGAAAGCTAAGACCCTAAAATCTGAGAAGATGTTACTTTAATGGCAGAAGAAACTTTGCAAATGTGATGAAGTTAAGAACCTTGAGATGGGCAGGTTATCCTCGATTATCTAGCTGGGATAGAAGTAGTCACAAGGTCTTTAAAATCAGCAAACATTGCCAGCTGAGTTCAGAGGCAGAGGCAGACGTGACTATGGAAGAACACCGCTGGCTGTGAACGCTGAAGCAGAGATGCGTCATTGCTGGCTATGCAGACCGAGGAAGCCCACAAGCCAAGGGACATCGTGTAGCCTCTGGACAGTGGAAAAGGCAAGGAAACAGATCCTCTCCTAGAGCATCCAGAAAGCAAAACAGTCTTGCCTTTGCCTTGATTTCGGCTCAGTGAGACCTGTGTTAGACTTTTGACCTACAAAACTGTTAAGATAATAAAGTTTTGTTGCTTTAAGTCACTAAATTTAGGTAATTTGTTACAGCCAAGATAAACTAATTCACTATGTGACTCTATATTCAACATTCCCATCCCTTGGCCAGTCCAACGTCCAAGGCCACACGGGACAGACCTCACATCTCTCTTTGAGCAACTTCCCACACTCAGGTTATACAAGGATAAGTCAAGTAGAATGGTACACTGCTTGACAACAGAAAGGAAAGCTGCTGAAAGCCCTATACAAAGACAACACTGCACGAACTTTGAGTAAGTTAAGTTTCAGTTTACTTTAGCTCATTCTTTGAACTACATTTGCTTCCAAGTGAAATAAAATTGACTTTGAATAAATTTTACAGTGTTCTACTTGAAACAGCTGGTTGCGACTTTTCAAAAAGCATCTTGTCAGAATTATGTATTTTTTTCCTAAGACATATTCCACCCACTAAGTCATACCAGCAGCCTTGGTAATCATGGTAGATTACAGTGTGAATGCAAATCCCTTAGATTTCCATTCCGCAATAAGCTTCTTACAGGAAGGTGTGAATACATAAAATACCTTAAATTTAATGCAAAGGAAACCTGAATAAATCTTGGCCACATCCATTTCAGGGAGGGGCAAGCAGAATTAAAAGGAAAACGTGTAGTTCAGTGCTGAACAACCAACCAATGCCAGACCAGCTGCATAACAGCAAAGGCGAAAGAAGCAATGCAGCAAAATGAGACCCAAGCCTTAACTGATTCTTTCCTTTCCAATTTCCAACGTAATGTTGGAATGTGTCTCGATTTGGGAAGGGATTATCCATGAAGAATAAAGTAGTGTGGGAAAGAAAAAAAAGGAGTTAAACCGAAAACCTGCAGTTGAGAAAAATGTGCCCAAACCAGAGAGGCTAACGGCTCATGTTCCAAGTCCCGCTTGTATAAATACTGATCCTCCACCTCATTGAATTGTTGACATTACATAATTAGCCAGTTACAACAATAACACTACAGCTTAACACACTGCCACAACCAGAGGAATTTTAACTAGTCTGGTGAATTGCCCGTCACCAGCTACATTTCTGCTAAGCTTCAAAGCAAAAATGGAAAAAGAAAAGAGATGAACGTTTAGTATGCAGACTAACACAGAGTAAACAAGGGGAATCTAGTCCATCCAGGATCTGGTCCCCCCACCCCATTTGTTTTTGTTTGTAGTTAATTGGTTCAGCCTTTACTTGTTGCCTACTAAAGTAAGATTCAGTAAAAGCACCACATATATACTCTGATATAGGAAACAAATCTAACTTACATATATTAGTGTATACACAAATCAAACTCAAGACACTTTTACTCTTCGACTTTATAAATTTTAACATAATTCCCCCCCCCAAAAAAAGCCTGCAACTTAAACCCAATACTTTCAGTTTTATTCTTCAACTTTTAGAACTCTAACCTAAACAAATACTTTAAAAAAAATCTCAGATGTCTTGGGTACCTATTAGCATTCCCCTCACTAGCCAGAGGAAGAGTTTCACCTGCCAGTGACCCTTTCTTTTCTCTTTAATCATGCATTCACGCTAGGGAATGAAGGCTGCTGTATTCTTTCTTGGTAAAGTAAATTAAATCTGAAATGTAGCCCAACCCAGGTACTCAGGAAAATCACATACAGTATTCTGAGCGTTCTTACACATACTGTACAGAAATGCCCAATCCTTCCATTGAAACACCAAGTATTTCCTTACAATTATTTAAGACCACTGTCCTAGGAACTATTAAATCTGGAAGGAAGTTTAGAAATCATCGATTCCACTCCTTTTGTTTTACAGGAAGATGGAATTGCAGCATCTTTTCTCCCCTGTTGCAATGAAATCACAAAACCTTGCTGGCTGAGCATTCCACAGTGAGTGGGTCTATTCCTTCCACTGCTGTTCCAGAGTAAGGGCAAAAAGAGAGGATTGGGGCTTGTGTTTCAACCAGGGAGCCATACTGAAAATAATGACCTTTCCGTGTAATTAATCATGTTCTTTCTTCCCTTATTTGGTTGGTACCTAATCTTCATGTCATCCCTCTTTCCCTATGTCTCATATCCAAAATTCTTTTAGTAAACTTTCACTTCGGAAAACCCTTTTAAGAGAAGTCTCCTGAAGATTAATAAGATCATTTAGGTATCAAAGAAATGAAAATGGTGAAATCTGAGACATTCTGATGATTTCTGTGTGTAAAAGTCCCCCCAACACTCTTTTATCTGTATCATGTGGGTAACAATCCACTACATTCATATAAATCTAAATTCTTGTCTAATTTATATTTTAATTTCTGTTGTATTTTATTGTGGTAAGAACTCTTAACATGTGATCTACCCTCTTAAATTTTACAGGGTACATTACACTATTGTTATCTGTAGGCACAATCTTGCAGCAGATCTCTTATTCATCTTGCATAACTGAAACTTTCTACCCTCAAAATGCAGTATCTTGCCCACTCTGTCCATTTGAAGCTGCTACTCTTACCCTTTCATTCTCATTTTTCTAAGACTGGTGGTAGAGAAGAGCGGGATGGAGACTAGCACGAGGCCACAACAGATGAGACTTACAACTTCTTCAGCCCTTGGAGCTAATAAAAACGAGGTTGTCTCCGAACTGGCCATTCCTGCAAGTGGTCTCAGGGGCCTGAGTGAGTTCACCTCTCCTTCAGGGTTTTACCAACCCTACTGCAAAAAGCCACTGCTGATGAAATTTTTTAAACTAAAAATTAAGATGCATGGCCTGAAAAAAAATGATCTGACATTTCTGTTCCTAACACTCTCTAAATCCCCTTACTCTGCTACATTTTTCTTTACGATGTTTACAGTCCAATTCATATCTATCCATGCATATATATATATATATATATAAAATTGATTAGGTATCTATTCTTTTTGCTGTATACTGTGTCTCTTCTATTAAAGTGAGGAAAAGGGCCATATTTGTTTTATTAACAGCTGTATCCTCAGTGCCTTAAAATGTACCTGGCATGAGGTAAAGTACTTATATAATTTTTGTTGAATGAATAAATGAAGTTTTTGTTGCTTATGTGGGAGAATGGAATAGACTGTCTGAAACAGAGATTATTCTGGAAAATTCAAATACGTGATTTTATAACTTTCAAGTTATTTGTATCTTACGCCAACTCTATAAATGAAAAAATATTACAACTGATCTGTTAGAAATAGGTGATTTTTATAACCAAATCACCAATTACTGTATAAAATACCACCATTTCCAAAAGAATATGACCAAAAAAGATCATTTACTGAGCAATGTGTTGTACACAAGGATATAGTATAGAATGTATACATTCTATATAAACACATATAACCAAGAAAGCCAAAATATTTTCTCTCTTTAAAGTATTCTTAATATCCTAACACTACCAAGAAAATTCTAAACTCCTCAAAAATATTATTATGGAGGCTTTGAGAGTATGGAAACTAACATCATATAATAACTAACCTGTACAGTTTAAAATAAGAGACAATTTATTAGTTTCTATCATAGAGTAATTTGGGGACTTTTAAATCCAATCTTGCTCTGATGTGACTTACAAAGGACTATGGAAAATGTTTTTTTCTGAACATGAATGATTTGTTCAGCACCCTGTTAATGACCATCATTCCCTTCTTGCCTCTCTTCATAGTTGGTTCTATTGAAAAAAGACTGTTAAACAACAACAGGCCCAAAATGGAGTCATTTGTGTTAAGCCTCATGTGAGCAAACCAAGGCTTAATACCTAACTTAACTGAAACTTCAACCTCTCCCAGGAATGTACCTTTTAACCAGTCAACCTGGAATTACCTGATTAGCACCAAGAAATAATCCATCCAATAAACCCCTGCTATTGCCCTAGTTAGGAGGGTGACCTTGCCTGAAACAATGCATTCTTTGCTATTAATTTCCTTTTCTGTTCCCTTTACACCCTTAAAACTCTTTCCTTTTCTGTGGCTCGGCAGAGTTCCTTTCTATTTGCTGGGTGGGCTGCTGCTTGATTCATGAACCACTGAATAAAGCCAATTTGATCTTTAAATTTACTCAGCTTAATTTTTGTTTTTTAACAGATTTGGTGGCAGTAGTGGGATCTGAAGTGAACTTCTGACAGTATTCAGAAACAAAGAAAAACATAGTAATGATACCCCACAAACCCTTCTGAATTCACTGTCTTTCTCGCCACTTCCGAGGGCCATGGCCGAGTTCTAAGTTCTGAGCTCTGCTCTCTTTGCTTTGAGCTCCCAATCTAATTAGCTTTCCAATCCAGAGCGTAGTAGGCCAGTCTGAGCTGGCAGACAATTCCATACAGAACCCAAGTCCTTGTTCTTGAGAAGCTAGATCTGAGCAGTGGAAGCTAGATCTGAGCAGTGGAAGGAATGCTCTGAGGCAGAGCCCCAGGTCCTTAAAGGGGAATAACCGAGACATGAGCTGGAGGCAAGAATGGTGATAAATAAGCTACACATTAAAAGTCTGGGAGCAAACATCCTGACATTGTGGCTTCCAAGGCTTTGAGGCTAACAGATCAACAGCCACAGGTGTGGAGCATGTGATGTCTTCTTCCACCTCTGCCCTAGGGTAACCACTAGTCTCATTATAATACATTTACATTGTAGGTACAGCCCCCTTGATGAACAGAGGCTGCCAAGCTTAGTATGGTCAAAAACTCCCCAACATAACACATGGGAGGGGTCCCCCAATGATTGGAAACAGCCTTCCTTAGAGACCACCCCACTGAACGGCACAGCTCCTCCCAGCTCACAACAAATATCCAATCCCAAAACAGCCCTGCTGCTGGTTTCACCTCAAGGACTCTGCCCACTCTCCCACCGGGAGAGTGTACTTTCCCTTTAATAAACTGCTTTGTGCTTGCTACTTTCCTTCTGGCTGCTTTATTAAAGTGGATCCCCATGTAAATATTCTCATGCAGAATCCAAGGACCAAGACCCCCACTCACACAATGCAGACTGTAACAGTTCAGTCAGCAATTTACCATTTGTTTGTGATCTCTTTCCCCAGTTCCAGTTCACTGTCCCCACTCACTGGAGTAGCTGATTTAATCCAGTGACAACTGCTGGAGGGGTGCACAGCCTTCTCTTGGCCAGTATGCAGTAATATCTCTTGGTTATTGCTGGTGTGTTAAGATGCACATGTTTGTCTTGTTTTGTGTAGACAAAGGCTAACTGCCAATGAGAATCTTGGAACTCAAAAAGCCATAAAGTTGGTGAGCACAGGTCAAGCACTTAACAGATGATAGAGTCCCTGCCACCTAATTCAAAAACTCCCATGTTAGGATAAGTTGGTCATGGAACAAGTTAGATTGACACTAGGTCACCCACCAGGCTCAAGAAAATTTCCATGCAACAAGGTATACTGTAGAACATCACACCATTCCAAACCCCATGACATATCCCTTTTAGGTATTAATTTGGCTCAGCTAAAATAGGCCTAGCTAAAATAGTAGTAGTAGTAGTAGTAGTAGTAGTAGTAGTAGTAGTAATAGTAATGAAAATGAGATCCTCAAAATCCAGTTAATCTTGCCACCTTCTGGCACACCTGCTTATTTTATGTCTACGAAGTGCAGTCCTAGAAGCTGTAAATATCTACAAAAATGACAAAATCTTACTAAAGTCAACGTAGTATTACAATGGCCATTATGGGAAATATTCCAATTAGACAAGATTGACTTAAGAAGAGTACCTGAAATTAAGGGTTCCCATACCAAACAAACAGAATGGGATATCTATTTTCATTGGTATGTAAAACTTCCAAAAAGCTTCAAGATTCTGAAATAGCTTCATTTCAAAATTCACTGCAGAAAGCTAATGAAAATCTAAAGACATAAGACTAAACAAAGGCTTGCCAAACCATTAGCTTTATAGCCACAACAGTTCCAAGGCCAGCCACCTAAAACACCTGTGTAGCATTCTCCTAGGAGTCCATCATGAACACAATAATCCAGGGATTGCTGTCTCAGTTGTAATCAGCTGGGACACTGGAAAAGAGATTGTCCTCAAAGGGCCTATGCAAATTTTTCAACATCAACTCAAATGTCCTAATATCTACCCTCAAAGGAGCCCATATGGACCCCTCTCAGAGTTGATGAGACTCTGAGGGATTTTCTGGGAAACTGCTATGTTATTCTCTTAACCAGCCAAGGGAAACTAAAAATTAATGAAAAACCTTGCCAAATTCTGGATACTGGAGCTACACCCCCTTTAAACATCACTCAGACCCTGCAGGTGGAATCCTCGGAAAACTGGCAGAAGCTGGCTAAAGGTGAGAATTCCTACCAGCCTCAGCTTTCCTGCATCTCTGCCATAGTACCCAGTAGAAAGAGGAAAATAAAATCTCTCATGCATCCTCTTTGGGGATGTGTCCAAGGGGTTATTCAATGCAGCCAAAAATATTTACTATTTGTCCCAGCTAAAAACTAAAGTAGTTCTGTGGTGAAAAACTGGCGTACTGCAGAACCTGACAGAAAAGCCTTCATCCCTAAGCTAAAAATAAAACTTTGTACCCAGAGTGGAAGAAAAACCTCCCAAAGCCCTTGTAAATGATTTATGGGTGGATCAACCTATCAGGTCATTTAAGTTGCAACCCCTTGAGGAATTGAGAGCAACTGTCTTTATCTTACAAATCTTTGCAAAACTACAAATGCAACTCTAGAAGCAACTCAAATTCCACCTATTCCTTTTTACCAATCCCCAAACCTTCCCTATTTATCTTAAAATTCTCGTAACCTGCATTCTTCCCAGTGCCTTTGAGATGTAAATGTTAAAGTACACACTTCAGAGAAGTAATTCTTATCAAAAGAAAAACAAAAGGTGGAAAAGTCATTTGGAACTTGGGCTAATGCGAAATCTTAAGCGTTCTGAATTCTGAAACTATAATGTCTCTGTTTGCATCTGTTTATGTCTATTTAGATATATGTGTTATAGATGTGTAATATTTTTTACCTCCACATGGTACTGCCAAAATTAATTTGTAAAAGAACTCTATTTAAGTGTCTTAAAGAAAATTAAATGCTTATATAAATTAGGTATTCATAAAAATTCTCAAAAATACAAGAAACAAACCCAACCACTTCTCAGTTTCACTGATCTGGGTTCATCTTTGACAAATAAAAACTAGTTTGAGTTTGGTTTAATTAAAATAGGCATGTCTTCTGAGTTATCAGCATAAAATATAATACAGACATACAATTTATATTCCACCTGGGTTTACTAACCAAGTAAGCTCATTTTATCTCTTACAGAATTTGTCAGCAAGAAAAACAGCTTGGCATGTGGTTGATTTTGTCTAATGTCTCATGAAGTTTTTGTGGGTAGTCCAAATATAATTGTTTAAAAAAGGTAAATTAAACAGATGTTAAGTGGAATAAAAATGGTTTTTAGCAAACTTTCAAATACTTTTTTCCCCCAGTTTTTTTGGTAACCTAAAACCTTAAAGTTTTGCTAAATTAAGTTAAATGATGAATTAAGTTAAATTCATTAAATATCCAGATCATTTTCAAGTAAGATGAAATACTGAAACATCAATTATTGAACACAGGCTTATCTACTTTTTGTTTCCTTTTACAGAGGAACTAAAGATATTTGGGTCTATTAGTAAACATGTTTTGTGCCATGCTGAAAAATTTACTATTAGAAAACATGTATAATCTAGAAATTATAAAAGGTATTTATAATTTGCCAAGCCAAAGAAAGATAATATAAAAGAGTTCATAATTGTTTACTTCTTTATTTTCACCAACAATTAAGGTTTTTAAGGGTTAAAAATTCGAATAAATGTCATTAAAGCCACTAGAAATAAGGAAAATATCTCCAAATCCAAGGGAAGTAGAATGTGTGTTTTCAGTAAAAGAAGATATGAGGAATGAAAATGCATTTTTGTTGGAGGGAAAAGAAAACAATCCTGTTCTAAAGAGAGGTAATTATTTCAAAGTGGTAAAGAGGAAAATAGGACAAAATTGAAATGTAAAAAACTTGTAGGTTTATGGTAAAGAAATTTTAATGTGTAGTCAAGCTGGCTAAGATTAGAATAAAAATTAAGTTAAATGAATTTTAATATTTACTCTTGATAAGAGACTGTAAAAGGTTTTTCTTTACCTTTTAAGTCATCTGCCTAGAAAACAAAGATTTTGTGTCTTGTCAAAATAATTTTGCCTTTTTTTTTTTAAGGTTTTATTTATTTATTTGTCAGAGAGAGAGAGAGCACAAGCAGGTGGAGCAGCAGGCAGAGGGAGACGCAGGCTCCCTGCTGAGCAAGGAGCCTGATATGGCGCTCTTCCCAGGACCCTGGGTTCATGACCTTAGCTGAAGGCAGACGCTTAACCGACTGAGCCATCCAGGCATCCCTAATTTTTTGTCTTTCTCAGGTCTTTGATTACTTAAGAAGACTGAGTCTTCTTTATTAAAAGAGCTACGGTTTTTAAAAGCTAATTACTTTCTATATTTGCCTTGAAAGCCTTTAATTGTCACTATGGTTAAATGGATAACTAAATATTGTTTCACAGTGACCTATGATCCTATTTGACCAGGTGTTTTAAAACCTTTTATTTTCTACAAACTTCCCCAAAAATCAAACTCATCTTTTGACCTCCAATTAACTTCAGGATTTTCTAGAAGGTCCCTGTTAAATCTGAAAAGATTTGTTCCCTCCTATAAAAAGAGAGATGTTACACAAATTAGGTTTATTTAGTTTATTACATTACATGCGAAGCATTGTCAAATAAGTGATACTAAAACTTTTTAGATTATATTTCCATAGATATGTTATTAATATGTGTTTCAGAAATTGTATGAAACTGCTATGTCCTAGTATGTTATCACTTGTAATTCTACTTCATATCTTGAAATGTTACTACTCAGTGTTATCACTGAAATAACCAAATTGCTTTGTCAGCTGCATTGTAATGAACTTTCCATCAGATCTTTAATCATACCCATTTTTAAGTCTTTTGTCATTTACTGACAGTTATTGTTTCACCCTAATGCTTTTGCAAAAGTGTTTCATCTTCAAAGACACTCATGGAAAATGGTTTCTGATAACTTTACGATCATAAATCTGAACTGCATAAGAATTTCTAGAACGAATGAAAAAACTGGATTCAAGCCAAATAAGTGTTAATTCCATGGTACTAAATAAATTGAGGAGGAAGATAATCATTTTTAGGACTTATTGTTTGAAACATTTCTGATTCTCTAATATTTTGTTACTCCAGATCTTAGGAAACCTTTTCCTCTTTTTCCATAAGCTATCAACAATTTGGTAAAAGATGCCTTTGCTAACAAAGATGAAACATTTACTTTTTCTCTCTACCTGATCCCTCCAGAATTCAGAAACTCTTGAGTATTCTTTCCATAGCAATATAGTTAGTTATTTGCATAAGTTCAATAAGAACCTGTTCTCCTTGTAACAAGACCCAACTGGAAACATTGCTTATAACACTAAGGCTTTGACTAGCATAACGTATTTGAGAGAGATATGTGTAGACTCAGATATGACCAGACAGTTTTAAGGAAATAAGACTGACTTTACAGAACTAATAAAGCCCTTTAAAAAAATCAGCCTGGTACCTTGTTTACAAGGTTCTTGCTTACAGAACAATCATAAAAGGATCTTACATGGTCAGTTACTACTCTTGCTGCACTTGTGTAAATAACCAGGCCAAGTCTAATGCAAGCAAATTAGTCTTACTGTGATTATCCTTGGGGAAAAAAATGGGGACTACTTTAAAAAAAAAAAAATTTGTATCTTTGTCCATATTAGATTCTAATCCTGTTATCTTTGAGGTTTTGTTATATACCTATAAACTGGACTAGATCCTAAATTCTTCTAGTTTCCTCAAATACCTGGCTACAACTCACCAAACTAATGTTTCCAATCCCCTCTCAGCTTTCTGATTTGGAATCCGTAAGAACTAAGACTGCCCTTTAATCTCCTTGGGACTACACCAGAGCCTCCTTACTACCCAGACAGTAGCCAAACCTCAGGGGCTTGAACCTTGGGTATACTTTTCACAGATAAGAAGGCTCCATTTATCATCTGGTCATGCCAAGAGCTGGAGACCTCCAAATCAAATCGACTAGGAAGAGAAGTAGGTGACAGTGAGGTAGGCTGCTTCCTCCTAAGACATCAGATCAAAACTTCCTACTTATTTTTTTTTAAGATTTTATTTCTTTATTTGACACAGAGAGAGCGTGCACAAGCATGGGGAGCAGCTGAGAGAGAGGGAGAAGCAGACTCCCCACTGAGCAGGGAGCCCGATGCGGGGCTCAATCCCAGGACCTTGGGATCATGCCCTGAGCTGAAGGCAGATGCTTAACCAACTGGGCCACCCAGGCACCCCAAAACTTCATACTTTAAACATAAAACCCTTTCTTTTCTTTCTTGCCTTTACTCTGACATTACCTGGAAAGATAATACCATCATACATATTTCTTAGGCCACTGCTAAAATGGGGAAACTTTGCCTTTCAGACTACTGGATTTGTCATCAAAAACTCCAGTATGTCCATTAAAAGTACCACCTTAATGGGAGTGGTTTTTGCCCTGACAGGATTTACCTTTGTGGCAGTTGTCATTGTCCTTGGGGCTATGAATGCCTAGATGGCTGGCATGTAACTGGGCAGTGCCTCTTAGGCTATCTAATTGTGCCCCTAACTATTACAGGTCATTGGTCAACTCCCCTGAATTTATATTGTCAAGGCAGAAAGAATTTACTAGAAAGCTTTTATGATTCAGGATCCAGTTCTTTTGGTAAAGCCCTATATCCCTGGTTAGAAGTAAATGCAAATGAGGCTATGATTAGAAACCTCTGCTTAACTATTGAAAATACTACAGAATCCACTGCTAAGACAAAAGCTGCCTGATCAAAATCATTAGACTCCGTTCAAAGTTATTCTTGATAATAGAATAGCCCCTAACTACCCTTTAGCTGAGCAAAAGGTGTCTGTGTTGGAGTCAACACCACCTACTGCACCTGGATTAAAACTTCTAGAGAAATTGAAACTCAGCCACATAAGATCACTAAGCAAGCCACTTGGCTTAGAGGAGGACTCCTTCAATGGAGTCTTTCTATGACTTGATTTTGATTGGTTTGGGTCTTGGGGACCATGGATCCAAAGTACACTCCAAACACAAGGAATTACCCTGCTTATAATAATCACAGTAATCTCCCCAGTGCATTGTATTCTCTCAAAACCTTTCAATGCATGTTCACAGCTGCTAACCGTCAAGCAAATGATCTCCCTAAAACTGGAATGTCAGAAAAGGAATAAAGAAAATGACCAACTTAAAAATTGTGAACCTAAAGTCATGGCCTATCACAGAGATTAAGCAAAAAATGTCATGGCCTGTGAATACAACACAAAAGATCAACAAAAGTTATAAGAACTACAGAGCAGTAGCCGAGAGTGGTGCTAATGCCTTAAATTTTGATCACATCTCTCAGTTTAGCTGAGTCTGAACAAAAGGGGGCAATTTTTTTTACAAAGAGACAACAGGCCCAAAATGGAGTCATCTGTGCTAAGCCCCACGTCAGCAAACCAAGATTTAATACCTAACCTAATGGCAGCTTCAACTTCTCCCAGGAATGTAACCTTTAACCAGCCAAATTGGGATTACCTGGTCAACATCAGTGAGGTCATCTGGCCAAAAGACCTTTTCAATTCCCCTTAGGAGGGTGGGTGACTCTGCCTAAAACAATGCATTCTTTGCTAATAATTTCCTTTTTCCACCCTCTTTTTGCCTTTACAAACTTTTCCGTTTCTATACCTTGGTGGACCTTCTATTTACTAGTTGGGACGCTGCTCCACTCATGAATCATTAAATAAAACCAATTTGATTTTTAAATTTACTCAGCTGAATTTTTGTTTTAGAATAGGACTTCAAGGAGGCAAAGTGGTCAAGGGAAAAGAATAACAATACACTGTCCAGATATTAGGATGCTTACTCTGTTTTCTTAAAGAGAGTACACTATGAAATAGTATGTAAATGATTGCTTTTGGTCTCTTAAAAGAAGAAAGATGGCTGTTAGTGGTTTTTTTCCAAGACTTTCTAATAATTGAAGGTTTTTTTTTTTAATGTCAACAAGAAACAAATGAGTTAGGACATGCCTGCTTCTTGGAAGCCTTCACTAAGATAATAGGAATGTAGGAAAGAGACTTGTTATTTCCATAAAATCATGAAGTTTATGAGACTACAAAGATAAAGCTGACAGACTATCTCCATTAGCAAGGCTAACAGGAAGGTTTGTTTGTTTTTAAAAGCAGTAATAGCTTATGTCACTCTTTTTGCCTAAATCTGTCACCTGGGATATAGTAGTAAGGAGGCTGGGGAGCATTAACAATCCTTGGTGACTAACAGAAATTCACTCACAGAAGGTACCAGACCTCAAGGGCACCCCATCAGCAGGCTGTGAACCTATGCCTCTGAAATCCATTCCATATAGCAGGAGGAGCTCCTGCAGGACTGTCTGTATCTTCAAGGCAAATTATCTACTGAATGCTTTACAGCAACACACTTTGTTCAAGTGTAAATTTTAAGGTATTTTTAACTCCATCCGCAATACCAGGGCACATTACACAGGCACATTTAAAAAAACAGATCTGACCTTCCATGCTTGAAGATTCTAGAAAACCAGATGGGGAGGCCATGGAGCAGCGTGTAACCAACATGGGCTGTGAAATCTGCCAGACCTGGGCTTGAACCCAGGCTTCCGCACTTCATCACAACTTACTTCACTTTCCTGAGCCTCCCGTGAGGAGAGCTATTCTTTCCTGTTGGAGCCATTCAAGTTTAACAATGTAATAATATCCTGAAGAGAACTAAGCCTCATGACCTTTAAATGCAATCTGCAGCCAACCACTAATTAACTATGAGCCACTAAAAAGAAGAAGCCTGTCTCTGTATGAAGAAGGCTGGTGGAGAAGATTCCTAACTTCCCAATCATCTGAGGTAAGAGAGTTTTGTTATTTTTTGCACACTGGCTGTGCGTGGAATATGTCAAGACAAAGTCTGTGCCCTAGGGTGTACAATCTAAGTTATACTTGAATGGCATTACCTAAAACTAAACTGTACTCAGCAGTAGAAAAACGGACAGCGGTAGACAAGATGATACATGTGAAGGATTATCTCCAAGACATGTTACTTTCCTGACTCAAATTCTTTGTGCCTCACCTTAGGTTTCAAATAGTGATGTCACAAGACTACCAGGAAAAAAAGCCTCCTTATTCCAAATGTCTTACAAGTATGTTATTTGTGTTATCTGCTTCCTATGGTGAAGTTTTAATTGAAAGGGACAAGTCTTAATAGGAATGTCAAGATTTCCTTCCCTATGTATACAGAGGTTGTTCCTTCATCCCACAAATATTTATTAGGTACCCACCGACATGCCAAGCACTGGACTAAAGCTGAGAATAAAATGGTGAACAAGAAAGATAGTCTCTGCAGTCTGGGAGCCCATAACTGAATTCAGGTACAATTGCCAGGAGATAAAGCGTGGCAGGATGAAATGGTAACATTTGACTCCTTCCCAAACTGTTGAGATATTCCAAATATAGTAGGGAGAATTTTTAAGAGTGAATTGCAGTCTCAGCTGATCTCTTTAGCTGCAGAGAAAAAAATTACTATTAAGGAGTGTTAAATACTTTTAAGCAAATATTTTAGTGAAAAAATGATTACCAACGGCTAACATCCAGCCTCAAAGCTGGTGTGGACAGGAAAGAAGAGAGATAAAGAAGAGCTGACTTATTCTACATAATTAGGTAAGAAGAATCAGACAGCTGTCCAAGTTCTGCTCACCCAGGAGGGAATGGGGGGGGGCTGGATAAAACGCCAGGGTAGGGGAAAGATGGGTCTAGGTAAGGGGTGGGGGGTGAGAAGGTGGGGATGAGACAATGTCACAGCCAAGCCTCAAGCCATAGGTTTTAGGAGTGACTGGAACTTGTCCATTTTAAACTATGTTCTCATTCAGCCTCCTCTATCCACTCAAGCCTTCAGAAGAGTCTGTTATACACAATAGGTTTGGATAAATTGTGCTTTGAGGACGAGGGAGGGGGATCTTTCCCCCTGCTTAAGGCAACAAGGTCTGAGAAAGGGCAACAAATCACAGCTGAGAAGTATGTACACAGAGTAATCAGAACCCAATGGGAGCAGGATTCCAAGGTTACAGGGACCAGAAAAATGCACATCGCAAGCTTCCTGCACACACACCTCCACAACGTCACTCTCCACTGCCCATCTCCCCAAGATCCTCAGAAACACTAGGAGGACACTGGACTTCCCAAAATGTATGAGATGGAGGCTCAAGTCATTTTATTTAACTATTAAGGTAAGAGTAATGTTACAGAGCTAAAAGATTTAGAGAACTGCAGGTTGTATAGAAAATTTACTGCCAAGTAATGATTCCCTCTTCCAACATGAGTAATGATTGTTCTATTTTCTGAGAATTTAACTTTACAGTGGTGGCTGAAAGGTGCCCAAACTTATTGTTAGTAATTTGTTTAGGCAGTTCAGGTATTTCACTTTATAAAACTGAAGTTATTTCTTATCAAAGACTGACTATAAAATGATTGTTTATATCAAATCTTTTTTTTTTCTGATTCCATTATAAAGTATCCTCTTCCTTTAGGTACATGAAATGATGAAAATGACACTTACTGTTTTAAAAGGATCCTTTTAACTTCACATACTCCAAAATATTCTTTAGAAAATGCCAATGTTAATACTAAAAATATGCCCACAGATACAAACATTTTCTTGACTATTAAAATATCCTATCAGTAAGAATCTGTCCTTTGAAGAGAGACAGTCTCTTCAACAAATGGTGCTGGGATAACATACAAAAGAATGAAACTGGGGGGCCACTGGCTCTTGGTTTCAGCTCAGATCATGATCTCAGGGTCGTGATATTGAGCCCTGCATGGGGCTCTGCACTGAGTGCAGAGTCTGCTTGGGATTCTCTCTCTCCCTCTCCCTCTGCCCCTCCCACTCATGCTCTCTCTTTCAAATAAATAAATAAATCTTAAAAAAAATACTAGTCATCTAATCAGGCATCTATAGCCTATAAATTAAATTTTTAAGCAAGTTAATACTAAATATAAGTAAGGTATCAGTAAAATTAAGTATCAGTAATACTAAATATAAATAAAGTATCGGTAAAATCAAATAAGGAAGGATACCCATACAGGCATACCTTAGAGACATTGCAGGTTTGGTTCCAGCCCACCACAACAAAGTGAGTACTGTAATAAAGCCAGTCAAATGAACTTTTTGGTTTTAGTGCATATAAAAGTTATGTTACACTATACTGTAGTCTATCAATCATGTAATAGCATTATATTTAAAAAACAATGAACATATATTAATTAAAAAATACTTTATTGCGGGGCACCTTGGTGGCTCAGTGGGCTAAGCATAGGCCTTCAGCTCAAGTCATGATCCCGGAGTCCTCAGGCTTCCCGGTCGGTGGGGAGTCTGCTTCTCCCTCTCCCTCTGTTCCCCCCTCCCCACCCTCCGCATATGCTTTCTCTCACTCGCTCTCTAATAAATAAATAAAATCTTTAAAAAATACTTTATTGCTAACAATTCCTAACCATCATCTGAGTTTCCACCAAGTCTTAATCCAATCCTTCTGCTGCTAGAGGGTGTTGCCTTGATGTTGATGGCTGCAGACTGATCAGACTGGTGGTTGCTGAAGGCTGGGGTGTCTGTGGCAACTTCTTAAAATAAGACAACAATGAAGTTTGCTGCAACAATTGACTCCTCCTTTCATGAATGATTTCTCTGTACCATGCAATGCTATTTGATAGCATTTTACCCAAGAGAACTTTCCAAATTGGAGTCAATCCTCTCAAACCCTGCCACTGCTTTACCAAGGAAGTTTATGTAACAGTCTAAGTCCTTTATTGTCACTGCAACAATCTTTACAGCATCTTCATCAGGAATAGTTTCCACCTCAAGGAACCACTTTCTTTGCTCATCCATAAGAAGCAACTCCTTATCCTTTAAAGTTTTACCATGAGCTTGAAGCAATTCAAATATAATAATGAAAAAGTCTGAAATATTTTGAGAATTACCAAAATGTGATACACAGACATGAAGCGAGCAAAAGCTGTTGGAAAAATGACGCCAACAGGCCTGCTCAACACAGGGCTGTCACATACCTTCCATTTATTAAAAAAAAAAAAATACAGTATCTGTGAAGCACAATGAAATGATTTGCAAAATGAGGTATGCCTGTATTGGGTTAAACAGTCCAAAATTTCATGTCCACCTGGAGCCTCGAAATGACCTTATTTGGAAATAGGGTCTTTGCAGATGTCATTTGTTAAAATGAGGATATCCAGGATTCTTGTGGGCTCTACGTCCAATGGCTGCTTCTATGAGGCCGTATGAAGACACAGAGAGACAAGACAGAGGGAAGGAGGCTGTGTGGTATCAGAGGCTGACTTAGTAGTGATGAAGGTGCAGGACAAAGAACACCACAGATTGCTGGCAATCCCCAGAAGTTAGGAAGACAGAAGAAAAGATTCTCCCCAGAGCCTTCTGAGGGAGCGTGGCCCTGCCAACACCTTGATTTCAGACTTCTTACCTACAGAATTGTGAGAAAATAAATTTCTGTTGTTTTAAGCTACCCAGTTTGTGGTAACTTGTTAAAGTAGCCCTAGGAACTAATAGAATATCGCTGGCTGAGAGGCATGCTTGATAGAGAAAAGCAGCTTTCCCACAACCATTCATTCTTCAAGTGAAATACTAATGCAGCAAAGATATATAACACTGGGGCAAATTCCTACTTAGTATTAACAACATAATCTTTACATTTCCTTCATCACTCTCCCTGTAAACGCCCGTGTTCATACCTACAGGCAGTTCTTTGCCCTCAGATTGCTGCGAGGTAAGAGCAAAACCCAACTACAAAAATGAAAAGCAGTGTACAAGCTTGTTATTCTAACGGTATGACCATTGAAGAACGATACACTTTTCTCTAATCATTTCTGAAACTCCTTCCTTTATTTATGGCACAAAAAATAATGAAAACATAGTTGTAATCATTATAAGTCACCAAAAATCTGACAGAAAAAAGCCCACATCTAAAAACATCGACATACTCAAAATCTTTACAGCTTTTCTGGCTTATTTAATAATTTCAACCTGCCTGCCACAGTTCAATAAATTTTAAAAGAAAAGCTTTGTGCAGAAGTGGACAAAATTGGCAAAATAATTTCTTCCATACTCTTCCATACTCCCTATCTCAATTTTTTTGTATGTGCTTCAAGCTTTCAGCAGGGACTGTTAAACACATGCTCTTTTCTTCTCCAATATTTTAGTGGCTGCATCACTAAGGAAATAGTTTATCAATGTACCAGTTGTAACTGAATTTTTCAATGAAATTATGTAACCACCTTGACATTCTCAAGAAGTTAGCTACAGTAGAAAAGAAAACACACACACACACACACACACACACCCCCATATACACACACTGAAAATGAACATTTCTGGGGATACAAATAACAGTCTCATTCTAGTAAAGACAGCTTTGACTTATAAATTACCGTGAAGAGACTCTCACCAGTTCAAGCAGAAGCTTCTCTGAATGTCTAAGATGAACACATTGTGGTTTTTACCATTCTATTTTCATTGATGCTACATTCAGATGCCCCTAGAACAAAGCAAACATGTAGCAGTACCCTTCCCAAACTATTTCAATTCAGAAAGGACTCTCTGCAATTAGTCAAATAAGTCGGTCATAAGGCAGTAAAGTCATCAGCCCCTAGTATTAATATTTTGCTGCTATTTTAGTCCCCTTAAAACACTCTCTTTTAAAGATCTAGTAATGCATTTCAATGCCATGTGGGGCCACACAGAGCAGAAGTCATGGTGAGTTAGTGTGAATTTTTTTTCTTACTCCTCATCACAGCTCTGGACATGAAAATCCAAATAAGGTTGGCATTAGGGCAGGGAAAGAACTGGGTGTAAAGGCAAGTACATTACTGCTATCTCCTTCCAGGGACTGTTTTTACAGATTTTCACAAATCTTCTGTTTCCAGGGCCCTTAGGGCAATACCCTAGTTAAAAATAAAATCAGATTTCCCTACATTGTTAAAGAAAGTAGGGTGCAGAGGAAAAGAACAAGCTTTGGGGCCTGCTCCACCATGCTTAGTAGCTGTTTGCT
This sequence comes from Ailuropoda melanoleuca, assembly GCF_002007445.2. Taxonomy (NCBI): domain Eukaryota; kingdom Metazoa; phylum Chordata; class Mammalia; order Carnivora; family Ursidae; genus Ailuropoda; species Ailuropoda melanoleuca. Next base: position 88,651,533 of record NC_048222.1, on the reverse strand, counting down.
CTTAGGCAAGCTGTGTGACTTCCCTGAGGTTCACTTTCTTCGTTTGAGTCCTGTGGGGCTGAAAGGGGTGGTGGGAGCATGCAAAGCACCAAGTCTACAGAAGTTGGCTACACTCCGTTATGTCAGCCCCTTTTCCTCTTCTCCCCTTCCCCCAGCTAAGTTTAAGTTTCAGCAGAACACTGCAGATGTGTCAGCCTCCAACAGATAAAGCGCAAGGACTCCACCCCCAGAGAGTTATTTGGGGCATATTTTTTCTTTTAAACATAAATAAATGCCTGTAGCTATTCCAGGGCTGTTATGTTCTACTTCAATATATACAGATATTAAGTCTGCAAGTTAAAACTGTCATTCCAAAATTGTTCCCTCTGGGACAAATAAGGAGACTTTGCCCTATTACTAAGGATGCTTGGCTCACTGCATGGCTGAGTAATTATTACAGTGTAAACCTTGTCAGGGAATGCATCAATCCATCGACACAATAAGGAAGGAGGGTCTTACCACACAGCCCTGCCAGTCACCTGAAGAATAGGTCCCTTGGCCTAGGAACTGGAATGGAGTACGAGGTCTCTATTTAGAAGTTAATAGACACTCTCGCAGTGATGGAAAAGAACAGAGTCTATGAGCTTTGGGAATAAATTAGCTGTTGTTAGATTCAAAATCTGAACAAGAGAGAATGTTTTTCAGGTTGATATTCCTTTGTTGTTACTCATATTTTTTCTGCCTGTTCTTCCTTGGGTATTTGGTAAAATCTTTTTTTCAGCTGTGCTAATACTGAGAGGGATTTTGTTCATATTTGGGCCAGAGTTGTAAAAGGGGACTAGCATGCTCCTGATGGCTAGCATGAGAGCTGCTAAAAAACTGTACCAAGAGGACCTCCAAAATATTTTTTTAAAGAGAGACAGTGACAGACACATGCCTAGATAATAGGAAGTTAAAATAGTTCTTCATCTAAAATTTCTTCAGTATGGTTTGAAAATTGAATGAGTAAGCATTTTAACATTTTTTGTGTGAAATATTCACAGAAACATGCACAAAACAAGATGTGCAATTCAAAGACGCATCACAAAGGAAAAACACTCACGTAACCATTACCAGGGGCAAGATACAGAACTTGTGGGAACCTAGAAGCCTCCCTAACTAGCCCCTCCCTTTCCCAAAAGGCAACCACCACCCTTTTCCTAAGTAGGCATTCTATGACTATGGTTTCCATTTTGTATTTTTAAGATGCTATTTAAGTGAATCACGCAGTCTTGTTTTCTTTTATGCCCAGTTTCTTTTGCTCCACACTGTTTGTGAAATTTACCCAGGTGGTTACATGTAGTTATCAGTTCATTCCTTTTCATTCAATACTGTATATTCTACAGCATGAATACACAATTTGTCCATCTAATCTTGGTGAACATTGGCGTTCTTTCCAGGTTCTAGTTATTACAAATGGTTCTGTTAAGAACATTATTTAATGTATCTTTTATATGCATTTCTGTTAAGCTGGATCACAGGGCATGTATATCATAAATGTCTGCACATTATCCCACTTCCTAAAGTGGGTGGACCAATTCATGTTCTCCACCAGTAGTTTCTGAAAGCTCCAGTGAGCCCATATCCTTGCCACACCTGCAGCGTGTAGTGGTATCTCAATGTAGTTGTATCTCCCATTTCCCTGTAACAAATTTTGTTGAGCACCTTCTCAAGAACCTATTTGTCATATGTTTTAACTCTCTGTATATTTTAAACCCAAAAAGACACTATTACTATTTTATGCAGTACAAATTATTAGATTTCTCTAACCTAATCATAATCTAATCTAATCACAGTCATTTAAACTTCAATTTCTTGAATTTCTGACCATCTCGGAGAAATTTTCTCCTTTCTGAATAATACCCTTTATTATTCTCTTTGGCTAAAATCTGTTGGTAACAAGTTCTTTCAAGTTTTGTTTGTCTGAAAGGTCTTTATTTCACCCTCATACTCAAGGAGTATTTTTGTTGTGCCGAGAACTCTAAGTTGGCAGTTATTTTCTTTCCACAGCTTAAAGATATCATCCCAATGCAAACCAGTGCAGCCACTCTGGAAAACAGTATGGAGGTTCCTCAAAAAGTTAAAAATAGAGCTACCTATGACCCAGCAATTTCACTACTAGGTATTTACCCAAAGGATACAAAAATACTGATTAAAAGGGATACATGTACCCAGATGTTGATAGCAGCATTATCAACAATACCCAAACTATGGAAAGAGCCCAAGCATCCATCGACTGATGAATGGATAAAGAAGATGTGGCATATATATAAAGATAAGTATGCATATATACACAATGGAATATTATTCATCCATCAAAAAGATTGAAATCTTGCTACTTGCAATGACATGGTTGGAGCTAGAGTGTATTATGCTAAGTGAAATATGTCAGAGAAAGACAAATACCGTATGATTTCACTCATATGCAGAATTTAAGAAACAAAACAGATGAACATAGGGAAAGGGGGAAAAAAAGAGAGAGAGAGAAGGAAACAAACCATAGGAGACTGTTAACGATAGAGAACGAACTGAGGGTTGATTGAGGGAAGTGGGTGGGGGATGGGCTGGATGGGTGGTGGGTAAGGGGTGGGGGACTTGTCATGATGAGCACTGGCTGTTGCATGTAAGGCAAGAATCACTGAATTCTACTCCTGAAACCAATATTGCATTGCATGTTAACTAACTAGAATTTTTTTTTTTAATTTTAAAAATAGTAATAAAGATACCATCCCATTGCCTTCTGACTCCCACTGTCTCTGCTAAGAAATCAGCTGTTGGGATAAGTGTAGCTCCATGGGAAGTAAATTGTCTTTTTTTCTCTGGTTGCTTTTAAGATCTATTTCTGTTCTCATCAGTTTTATAACCATATGTCTAGGTATGAGTTTCTTTTCATTTACCCTTGCAGTTCATAGGATTTCTTAAATTTGCAGATAGAGGTCATTTATCAGTTAGAAAGTTCTGAACCATTTTCTAATCAAATATCAGTTTTAGTTTTCTCTTACCTTCTAAGATTCCAATTACAACGTGTCAAAACTTCTCACCACATCCTTTATGTCTCTTAACCTCTCTTCTCTATTTTTCATCCTTTTGCTCTGTGTTTTATTTTGCATATTTTCTTTAACCTATTTTGCTAATTCTGTCTTTGGTTAGAGCTAATCTGTTGTTAAATCTATCTGCTGAGTTGTTCATTTTGGTTATTGTAATTTCCAGTTCTAGAATTTCCGTTTGGTTCTTATTTCTACTTTGCAGGTCTCTTGAATTCTTTTCTTTTCTTGAAAATAGTAAACATAATAATTTTAAAGTCTGATTCTAATAACACCAATATATGAAACTTCTATGCATTTTTCTATTGCTCTTCTTTTTCTAGGTTTTGTTAATGTTTGTCCTTCTTCCTCATGTGTTTATTTTTGATTGTCAAACACTGTTTTTGCAAAATTGTTAGTAAAAATAATTTGAGGACTAGGATGTTATATTCTTGTAGAGAGGATTTAAACTTGTTTCTGCCAGATACTTGTGGGACTAGTACTCTGGAATCACCTTAATCTAATTTCAGGAAATGAGATGATTAGAAGCTGTGCCTCTACTCTCCCTGATCTGGCCCCATAATCTTCACTATCTTATAACCTCCCCAATGCCTCCAAGCAGATTTTTTTTTTAATTTAAAAATTTAATTTTTTTAGAGCAGTTTTAAGTTCACAACAAAACTGGGAGGAAGGTACAGTGATTTCCTATAAGTCCTCCTACCCCCACACATGCATAGCTTCCCCCATTATGAACATCCCCCACCAGAGGGGTACATTTATTACAACTGAGAACCTACATTTACGTACCATCATCACCCAGAGTCCATTGTGTACATTATGGTTCACTTTTGGTGTTGTACATTCCATAGGTTTGGGTAAATATACAAGGACATGTATCTCCCATTACAGTATCATACAGAGTATTTTTAAGGCCTTAAATATCCTCAATGCTCCACCCATTCATCCTCCCCCACCCTTCACTCTCTGACAACCAATAATCATTTTACCGTCTCTACAGTTTTGCCTTTTCTAGAATGTCATACAGTTGTAATCATGTAGCAAGTAGCCTTTTAAGATTGGATTCTTTCACTTAGCAATATACATTTAACATTCCTCCATGTCTTTTCATGGCTTGAAAGCCTGTTTCTTTTTAGCACTGAATAATATTCTAATGCTTGGATGTACCAGAGTCTATTTTTATCCATTTACCTACTGAAAGACATCTCAGTTGTTCCAAGAAGACTTTTTTCATATTACAACTTGCTTTTCCAATCTTCCTCAGCAGGAGGGTTAACCTAAAGTACCTAGTCCACCACCCTGGCCCTGTGTTTTATTTTAACAAGCTGTTCCTTTACTGTATCTCCTCAAAGTCTAACCATACATTAACCCATGAATTTGTCTACTATTACTTTAGTTTTATCCAACAAGATATGTTGTTCTCTCCTTTTTAAGTCCTTTAAATAGTTTTGACTATTTTACTTTAAAAATACCGAGAAAGAAACACTCTAAGTAAAACAAAACAACACTCAAGTAAAAGATGACACAGAGGGAAGACCAAGTGAAGATGCCCAAAGTCAGCCAAATATAAGCCAAGGAGAGAGGCCCGCAGAAGAAACCAGGACTGTGTGGAACTAAATTTTCATTGTTAAAGGGGGAAAAAAAAAAAAGAGGTAAAAGAAAAAAATCTATAATTCTATCACTTCTATTTTTTTAATTAATTAATTTTTTTAATGATTTTTTATTATATTATGTTAGTCACCATACAGTACATCCCTGGATATCACTTCTATTTTTAACTATACAAAGTCCCCCACCTTAGAATAACTATGCTTTCTGTATTGTGTTTTATAAAGCAAACTACATCTGGAATGGTGGGAATGGGAATAATCCTTTCAATATAAAATTACTGAAATTCTGTATTAAAATCAGAAATTAAACAGACCTAGTACTTTTATAACTAATAAATGATAAAGTTTCTGCAAGCAATTTTTGGTTAAAATAATATTATATCCTTTTAAAATATGACTAAAAGTTGGCACTTGACTACAGGACACTGATCAAGAGGAAATATTACAAGTTTCAATTGTTTCAACTACTTTCTTTGCTGTATAAGAAAAAATACAATGGATACACAGACTGCTAAATAGTTACCCTCAAAATCAGAATGCTCTCCTTTGACCAGAGAAATGAAAAAGTTTTATAATAGTGCTTTAGAAAAATCAATTGGTCCAAAATTATTGCATCTAATAAGATTTTCCACCCTTTCTAGCAATGTTTTTGGGCTGGAGCAAAAGGTAAATTACATTATGGAAAGGTCCACAATAAGGTCCTCTGTCTCCACCTTTCATTTAGTCTCTATAATCAGAAATTGTCAGGTTACTGTAGCTTTCAACACTTTAAACCACTAATAAAGGCCTAATTCTTAGAATACAGGCAAATGAATAGTTTTAACACTCCTGGTTATATTAATAATGTTCTCCTTCTGCATTGAATATAGTCTACATAGAAAAAAAATGTTGTCACCAGGTTCTTAACTTTTTATGTGCTATAATTTTCCATATACTGGTCAATATAAGCATGTATTTGATACTATACACCTTTGTAAATGTCCAAAAATAAATACATAAAAAAATACGTAAGTTTGTTTTTGCTCCTACCTTTTATATCATGTTCAGTATAAGACATACATACCAACACATGTATTTTCATTTGTATACCTGCAAATAAATTTAGATGAAAAATAATGCATTCTCTACGGAAAGTAATCAAATGACTGACCTTTCTTAGATATCCAATTTGTCCAAATCTTTAAAATGTTAAATAAATACATTAAGCAAAATGAATACTAAAGAGAATAAAAAGAAGTCACACCTAGATATGTTGTAATCAAACTGCGGAATCATGAAGCACAAAAATAAAAATTTTATTAAAAGAGAAAAAGGTAGAACATCTAACAGAGGATGACAATTATGCTGAAAACAGATTTCAAAAGAAATAAAGGCGAAAGTTCATGAAAATATCTTTGAAGTGTTTACATAAAAAAGCCATCAACCTAAACTTAACAAGAGAAAAATAAAGACATATTCAGACAGGTAAAAACTAAGAGGACTTATTACCAGTAGAGTTTTATCCCCTAGAACTTTTAAAGAACATACTTCAAGAAGGAAAATGACTCTAGAAAGCAAGTCTGAATGACAAGAAAAGAAAGCAAGGAAATAAAATGATAAAATGAAGGCAGAGCAAAACAATCATGTCTAGGGTTTAAAATAAAAAAGAGCATGTTGGCTAGGAGAGAGGCAACTGGAGTTGTATTCTAAGATCCTTGTATTATGGGGAGGTGTTTAAAATCAGGTTTAACTTTAGACTCTGCTAGTTATATACGGACAAGGGGATCACTAAAAGAATAAAAACAGTGTAAAACTTCCCCATTAATCAAGAACATACCAGCTACCATAACAAACCACCCAGATTTCACTGGTTTAGCACAGTACTTCTCAAAACAGTCTAATGTTTGGTTGGCAAGTGGTTTTCCTCCACGCAGAGAATCAAAGTCTCAGCTTCTTTCCATCTTATGGACTCCACCAATCCTTAGAGTATCATCATCTTCTGTATCCAGAAATCAGAGGTGAAAAAGCATACAGATGAGGTTCAGGCACTCTTAAAAGCCTTGGCCCCAAAATGGCACACATCTCTTCTGTTCAAATTCCATTGGCTAGACCTCAATCACATGGTAGTATTTAATAGCAAGGGAGGATGGGAAATGCAGTTGAGTCGTACACTCAAGAATAAGAAAATAAGTTTAAGAGCTCAGCTGGAAGTCTTGTTATAGCTTCCAAACCAGAGGTATAGTGTCGTGGAATAAGAAAGCAAAATTCAGGGGCGCCTGGGTGGCACAGCGGTTAAGCGTCTGCCTTCGGCTCAGGGCGTGATCCCGGCATTACGGGATCAAGCCCCACATCAGGCTCCTCTGCTATGAGCCTGCTTCTTCCTCTCCCACTCCCCCTGCTTGTGTTCCCTTTCTCACTGGCTGTCTCTATCTCTGTCAAATAAATAAAATCTTAAAAAAAAAAAAATTCAGCCAATTAAAAAAGGACAATAAAACAGAGAAGAGAAAAACTAAAAAGTGAGACAAACAGAAAGTATAAAGATGGTGGTAACATCAAATATATTATAATCCTATTAAGTGTAAATTAATCGGCCAGTTAAACATTAGAGATAGTTATAATGCATTTTATTTTTTTAAAAGATTTTATTTATTTGAGGGGGTGGGGGGGGCAGAAGGAGAGAGAGAATCCCAAGCACACTCCCTGCTAAGTGCAGAGCCCCACACAGGGCTCAATCCCATGACCCTGAGATCATGATCCATACAGAAACCAAGAGTTGGACGCCCAACCAACTGAGCCATCCAGGCGCCCGTTACAATGCATTTTAAAATAGTAATAAAATCCAGCAATACCAAAGACATACCTAAAACATAAAGACATGAAACACTGAAAACACGGAAAAAATATACCAGGCAAATATTAACCTATATAAATGATGTTAAAATATATTAATATCATTTTTAAAATGAGCTTCAAAACAAAACAAAAAAATTAAAAAGAACATCTACGTAGTGATAAAAAATTAACAGGAAGGTATAACAATTCTACCTACACACCTATTAAAATAGCCTCAAATATGTATAAAGCAAAATTTAATAAACCCACCATGTAGTAGGAGATTCCCAAAAATGTTCAATGCAATGAACACATGCAGTGCACCAAATAATCAAAGTATGCACTATTTTCACATACCCATTTTCAAAAATTTTGTATTTGCTAAGCCACAATAGAAGTGTCAATGGATTTCCAGGAATAGGTATTACATAAGCCATGTTCCCAAATCACAAAGCAATTAGTCAGAAATCAATAATATAGGGGCGCCTGGGTAGCGCAGTCGTTAAGCGTCTGCCTTCGGCTCAGGGCGCGATCCCGGTGTTATGGGATCGAGCCCCACATCAGGCTCCTCTGCTGGAAGCCTGCTTCTTCCTCTCCCACTCCCCCTGCTTGTGTTCCCTCTCTCGCTGGCTGTCTCTCTGTCAAATAAATAAATAAAATCTTTAAAAAAAAAATCAATAATATAAAAATAAATTTAAAATCTCCATATGTTGGGAAAATTTTAAACATTTCTAAATAATCCATAAGTCAAAGTAAAGACTGGAAAAGAAATTCACGTGTCAAGCTTGACTGTCAGTAAGAATGTACCACAGCTCACAACAACATGGTTGAATAAGAAGCACAATATCGAATGAAAAAAACAAATTGCTACAGCTGATATGTTACTACTTCTTCAAAACTACTTGTCCTTATGAGGTAAACTACACAACTCTCTTTTTACAAGACAAGGGAATGTGAAACACAAACTGGAAGAGGAATGGGACAGTGAACGAACATACAGATAACCTCACTGGTACTGGTAATGTTCTGAATCTTCAATTGGGTGGTAGGTTCACCAGTTTACATGTAAGCTTGATAACACACCTACCTTACACAGTCTCTCATATGTGTCAAGCTTGACTGTCAGCTGATACACTGGCACATAACCTGTGACCAATTCAACTCTGTGTTCCTTCTACCATTTTTAAATTCCCTTTCATTGAAAAGAAAGCTCCACTGTTATTCACTACTCTCTTCCTATTCACAGACTAGGAAAATACTTTAGATCCCAGAATAGACTGGAAAGAAAGAGATTTTGGATCCCAGAGTAATCTGTGGTACTAAATGAAATAAGTAAATTGACAAGTTTCTAGAGCTTAAGGGTCCGGAACAACTATGCAGTTCCTGTCTAGAATCGTCAGTCCTTTCAAAGCAAAATGATGGCAGTAAGAGAACAGTAGTCTTCAGGGTGCCCTGAGCAAGTCAGACTCAAAATTAGTTAAATAAATAAAACACCAGAGGATTCCAAATATAAAGAAATTAAGATAATGAGCAATATTACAGCACTGTCACCACTTCCAATTTTCTTTGACCAAGTTTAAAGTACATGATCAATGCTTTTTAAACAAGCATTTTTTGGAAAGGATTGCATTTCTTGAACAGATATAGAAATGATGAAATTTGAAATTAAACTTGCTATTGGAAAAATAACACTGCTTTTTACTACACCCCCTCCATCCAACTGCCAGAGTTGGCTTTAACAATTAACAAATACCAGTGCTAACATACTCTACAGGGAATGTGTTGATGCAAAAACCAGGAAACAGTTTATCTCCACTGGGAATATCTTGAAGAAGGAATTAGAGGAAGCAAGGCAGGGAGGAGTCAGAAAAACAAAAAACAAAAAAAACAACCAACAGTATTTGCTAAACTAAAAACACATATGCACACATGGGAATTATTTTACTTTCAACAAGTTCCAAAAGTAGTAACAAAACCAGGGAGAGTTAAAAGAATAATTTAACACTGATGTTTCGGGAATGCTGAGAGGGACTAGGCATTTAGACCTCATGTTGCTAAATTTGTTCATCTAAAACCTGAAAGGCACTGTCATGACAACAACTTTGCTATTTCTCAGCGTTCATCTCCTTAGGCAGCTTATTTCCCACTCAAGGTTATAATTTTGTATTCATAATACCATAATCATTTCCATGGTAACTTCTTGTGATGTCACACAGAAAACACTACTGGCTTCCCCTGCAGCTCTTCTTTCCCAGTCAGAATCATACATTGATTTTTCTTCTTTCCAATGTAAATAACACACTTGACTATTAAAAGTTCTGGGAATAAGAACTGAAGTCCCATCTATCATCACTACAGAGACAAGTAGAGAAACCTAGTAGCCACAGGATACTGGTTAAAACTACAAGTACCAGCATCTACCTACTTGGATTCATTCTAGGCTCCACTGGTTACGAAATAAGGGTCTTTGGGCACAGTAACTCATGTTCTCAAACTTCAGTTTACACATCTGTAAAATGGGAAAGCACCTCATTCAGCTGTTGTAAGAATTAAATGAGAGAACGTATACAAAACAGTAAAGCATAAAACCTAGCATATGTCGTTAACCTTTAGAAAAGATCTTGAGTTCCCCAGAACCATAACCTCAGGATACAGGATTAAAGAGGAAGTTACGGTTTCAGTCATTCAGCAAATATTTACTGAGTGCCTACTTTGTGCCACACGGTGCTTGAGTGCTGGGACCACAAAGAACAGTGTTTGTACTATGTCCCTAACAAAAACTCTTTCTTTACCCTCCTTCTTCAGTTTAGTGCTTACCTCCCTCTCCAGGAGGCTGGTTCCTGGTATGAGGTCAACCTCAAAGCTCAGCCCTCTTTTTTCTCTTCATGCCCACACATCTAGGCAAATAGAGTACACATTTAACAACCTCAAACAGTGAGTCTCTGTGTAGATGAAAAAAGGGAGTCCAAAGTGGGCAGTACTATTTCAATTTACCAACTCATCTGAAGGAGGGATGTGGTTCTTTTTAAAGGGTAATTTAAAAATGAATAAAAGTCTTCATCTTGCATCCACCTTATAATTATTATTTGGGTTTAAAGTATACTGACAATTGTCTGAACCTCTGAAAACACAACGGTAGTAAATACCTACCTTCAAAAACCAAAGTATCAGTTAATTCCAGGCCTGTGTAAGTGCCTATTTCTAAAGAAATAACATAATAATTTTACCTAGCAACTTCATGACAAGCAGAGAAGCAGTTTATGACAAATGAGCTCCTTACATACACTGCTGTCATCAGATATTTAATCTTTGCACCTAAAGATTAATATGTTTACCATTAGAAATGCTGAGGTGGTCTTCAATAAAAGGAACCTTGAAAGACACAAATAGGTGCTTTCTGAGCAGGAAACAAAAAAGAATAAGGAGGAAAACATAGCATTCTACATCTAGACAGTACTGTAAGTTCTCCTGAACACTATTTGGGCTAGACAGCTCTTAGAAAAAAAGGTCTGTAAGTTTGGGGAAGCACAGCAGAAGACTGACAATGCACGTTAGCAAATTAAAGACTCTAAGAAGTTCTGCAGTAAAGAAATCTCGTTATATTTAACCAAGCATTTTCTAAAAGGATTTAACAAAATACCCCACAGAACACACCTAAAGAAATGTTGTATTTAGTACTTTCCAATAATGCCACATATTAACATAGTTGCTATATACATAAAGTGCATCAGAGAGTATTAACTCATAACTCAAAATGTTTTGTTTGTAGTTCCTTCAGTATAAAGATACCCTGGAGTTGTTCTAACTGCTCAACAGTTCCTACCAGAAATAAGAGGTCTCTTCTATTAATGTATAAATTATAGCTAAATGATGTAAAAAAAAAATGTAAGCTATTTTGTTGGTTGAGGATACACCTAGAACAGCATCTGGCAAATAAAAATATATGCTAAATGAATGATCGAATAATCTGCATTTCCTCCCCTGAATTCTAGTCGAGATAACTCTTCTGATCTGTTCTTTAGACTCTCTGAGAGGTACCAGCAATCTGTGATTCTATGAAGTCATATGTTTAGAAGCACATCACAAGAACACAGAGCTTGGTGCTAAACTGACAGGGTTTAAAGTCTAGTTGCACCACTAACTAGCTATGTTTTCTTGAACAGTTACTTTCTGCAAAATAGGAATTAAAACTGTTTTTATCCCAAAAGACTACTGTGAAGAAAGTGCCTGGCATAATCCTGGTACTCAGAGGGATTCAAAAGTCACCAGTAATCTCTCTCTCTCTCCTTCATCCTAACTTCTCTTCCCTATTTAAACCCTTAAGAAAAAGAAACTCAAGGGATAAGTAAAACTTCATGGTAAGCTATTTAAGGAAGATGAAGTAAGGCAAAACAAGTCCCACACTGAATATGATAAAATAGAGAATCAGCTTCTAACGACTGTAATACTATTCTGTTTTCCTAAAGATCCTGAATACTGTGGTTTCTTTCAATTTTGAGGTGTACAGCTTCTTAAACTAATTCAACAAAACTTCCAGCACATAATTTCATTAAATTACCTTATTCCCTGTCAAAGGCTTCATCACCCTCAAAGTCAGAACATATTTTTATGTTAATATATTATCTCTATCCTCCAACAACCCTCAAACATAAAAATTTCCCAAAGTATACTAAGTTTAAGATTCTACAATGCTAAAGACAACTAGAGTATGAAGTTGGGCAATTACTATATACCTAATTGACACAAATAAGACTGAATCTTGCCTAGTTATCACAGATAGCAATTTCTCCCCTTTGAAGAGTCCAGGCTCATATTTAACTTGTTTCTATAATTTGAAGCAATTTATAATATTAAGAAGTCGATTTGCTAATTAAAAGATTTTATAAGAAGGCTGAATTTCCATTCTCTGCCTCGATCAGTCATTAGTGAATGAAGGAAAAATAACAATCATATATTAAAATGGAAATTTACTAGCAACGTGGAGTTGCCTCATATACTGACAAAGTAACAAGGGAGTCAAGAGAAATAGCTTCATTAAATACGCTTTTTATGTTCCCGTAAATCCAGTGTTTTAAAATTTTGACATTTGCTTTGAAACCAGATTCAAATCTAGTACGTAGTATTTCTTTGTTGGCAAGAGCTGCAAGAAAGTTAATACCAGTAAGTCTAGCTATTTTACACACACTTTTTGTGTGTTAAAGTATCAGAGGACCTGTGAATCAGGTCAAAATTAACACCACATGTAGGGCTTTGGAGAAACAGAACTGTCTTGTCAGATTTCTTGATTAAAACCAATTTTTATTTTTGTAATACCACTGATAAGGCAATAATAAGCATGGCAAAGTCTCCTATGCATTATCTTTTTTATGTTAATAATTATGGTTTTGTAAAAATAAGATCAAATCACCTAAAAATGCAGGCCAACTTCCAGGCATGTCAAATATAATGCCCTAAAGTGAGGGGCATAGTACAGCACTGAGCATATCCTTCTTGGTATTTTAAAGCCATCTGATCTCATTAAAGCGTTGACAAATACTCACCTGTCAGAAAAATCTTCCAGCATATTTTTTTACTTAGTAATACAGGCAGTAACTCTAGAGGAGCCCTTAACCAGACATAATGATCTTCTTAACTGGACTAATAAATTTCTATCTTTCCCTTTCTTGAAATTTGCCAACAAACCATACTGACACGGAGTGAAATTTTTCTGACTCAAGGAAAGGAAAGAGAACACCAAGGATATTTAAAATATTTCTTAACAACACACACACACACACACACACACACACACACACACACGGAGCAGAAACGCATATTCTGACTTAAGAAAACAAGCAAACCATGTCCAAAGATGTTCTCAGATCCCCTTTGGCAAAACCGCCTCATTCCAGCTCATTACAGACATTTACATTTTAACTAGGCTTAGAATCTGCGGCCTTTTGTAATTGGTTCTTCCCCTATCCACCAACACAAGTACAATAAATACATTTTTTAATTAATGTCTTTATTTTTTTTAAGTTTATTGATTTAAGTAATCTCTACACCCAATGTGGGGCTGGAACCCATGACCCCAAGATCAAGAGTCTCATGTTCCACTGACTGAGTCAGCCAGGTGCCCCCTAATTTATGTCTTTAAAAGGAATAAACAGTAACAGAATTGTGGAATGCAGCAAACACAGCAACCTAAGAAGCATACATAGCACCTACATCTATCAAATGGGTAATTTCAAGGAACTAAGAACATTGGTTCTAAAAAGCACTCTTGAGTATACCAGAACACTTCAAGAGAACATGCCATATGCAAAGCTCCACAAAGTTGTTAGAAAGCTAAGTTATACAGGTATCCCCTACATCCTGAAAGTTCATCTTATACCACTTCACTTTTACAAAGGACCTACATTACCACCTGTTTTTGTAACCAAAAGAAATCCGAGGAAGATTCGCTTTTACAAAATGGTAATTGCTTCTTCACTACAAGCCATTTGGACTTACGAAAAGTTTCATAGGAACTCTCTACCTTTGGACAGCAGGAGAAACCTGTACCTGTTCCAGGGAATCTGAAAGAAATCCCAAGAGGATTTTTGCTCTTACAAAAAAAAGGCAAAAAGTGAAAACAGCATTCATCATTTGTTTTGCAACCAGTAGGTACAGAGGCAGCAAGTACCTCATGCAGCCAGAGGGGTGTCCCCAAGCTCCTTCCCCTGGAACTACATTCAGCATCTCAGCACCAAGCTCTACAGCTTTGAATGTGTCTGTGAGCATCTGTGCTTCATCTCAATGTATTCTGTGCATCCATTAGCAAGATGTGTCCTAAGGTATCAGAAAGCCTGAGAGAGGTTATTTCTGGGGCTTGGGAATGCTCAAAACCTTTCCCACATGAATTAATAGTATTTGCTTCTTCACTCTGCACCATTTTGGCCTCTAAACAGTTTCATAGGAACACTCTACTTTCAGATAGTGAAGGAAACCTGTACTGAGAATCTCGGGCTCAAGCTCTTGGGATACCCTGGGAATATCAACAGTCCAATCTTTACCGGGTACGGAGCAGAGGATGCACCAAAATACAAGAAATGCACAGAAAATTCAAGAAAATTACATTTAGTACTGTTGTCATTTTACCAATGGGAAATGGATAAACAAGTTAGGGACAAAGTAAACGGGGCAATAATCTAAAAAGAAATGAGATCTGCTAACTTCTGGATATTATGCCATCTGCTAAACCAAAATTCCTACATTTTAAAATAACTCACCACAATATACTAAAGTTGTTTAGGATTAGACTCCAGCCTCTGAATCAATACTACACCAGAAAGAACCTTCAAAAAGCTCAGAGCTCTGTCCATATATGTGGTCAGCTCCACAGTGGTCTTTTGCACTCCTGAAGCTCAGCCCTCCAGCTTCTTCTAGCTGCCGTGAGCTTGGCTGGGAAGATAAACCCAACAGTAACAGGAGACTGTGGTGGCTAGGCCAGCTCCAGCAGATCTACCTCTGCAGAGGACACTTGCTTAGAAAGCTCCCTTTTCCTTAACTGCTTGTCTACTGTGTCAAAAACCACCAAGATGCAACAGAGGACAACAGGAGATGGGGTTGTTTATACAGGTGCCACCTTCCAAAGGGCACTCACAGGAGCAACCCTCCCTGCAGGGCTGGATTCAGATCACAGGCCTAAAGACAACACCACAGGGTGTCAGAGGGGGTAAGCAGACTCTGCACAAAGAGAGGAGCAGGGTCTGGGCAGAAACCCAAACAAAACTGGGTAAGTAAGTATAGCCTCTAGTCTGCTTTGCCAGGTTTTCCTGTCTGCTGGTATGCAACAGATAATATGAAACATACTAAAACAAAAGAATTTTATTTGAAAATGTAAAGATTTAGTTCAGACTTACTTATTTAAGGCCTCCAGTTTTGTGGGGCTTTTTTCCTAAAAGTAAACTACATTCCTTCACTAACCCCCCATCCACAACCCTGCTGTCTGACCCCAAGTATTAGCAGTTTCTGCCCAGAGTTTAAATGACCTTTGCCCTTCCACCCACTTTATCTTCTTTAGGAATTCCATTCATCCTTTTGTTACCCACTGAAACCCATTGTGCTCTCATTTTCCCTCTCACTTTTACTTATATTCCTACAGAAACTCTTAACAGAAAAGGAAATAGTTATCACTGGATAGGGGAAAGGAAAAGATGAACAGTAAGTTTTAATACCATAAAGCTATACTTTTTTTTAGTAAGACACCAAAGTTTCTAAAAAAAAAAAAAAATACACGTGGGTACACACACACATCTATTTTATGTTAGTTTTTTTTTTAATTTGAACAATTGCTATCAAGTCAAATGTTTCTTTCCTAATGATTTAGTAAATGACTATTTTCACTCCTATTAAATCAAATACACATAACCTAGAAGACCAGTAAATGACTACTTGCCATCTTAGTTATACCAATTTCACCCTGTCCTAGCACCCCAAAGACAAAAGGAGATGATACAGCGTTTCGAATCAAGCATCATACACCTACCCTGAAGCTCTATCAGGCTGATCTACCTCTTTCACTCAGGTCCCGCTCCTAGTAAGTTGCCCAACATTCATTCCAAGTCATTTGTAAATGCAAGGGAAGAAGCCAAGAAGTAGGCTGGGAGCCTCAACCATCCATAAATCCCCAGACATAAATAAAGATATGAAATTTTTTCTCAAAATTTGAGCTTCTAGGGCTAAAAAATAAGGGATTGAAAAAAAAATAGAAATGAGGAAAAAGATAAAAAACACACACCAAACAAAATAAAAAGAGGCAGTTTGTTATAGGAAAGGAGAGAGGTCACTGTCAATTCATCCTTCAGTTCTCAAACAAGAATCCACTTCATCCAGGAAGCTTTCCCTGATGCCAAGTTAGTATGTGGTGTTTTCACCCTGAATTCTCCTACTGCATTCATTCCCCTTATCTACAGCATTTATCACCTACACTGAACCTGTATAGTTACTTGTCCGCCTGTCCCACTGGAATTTATGCTGTATGAGGACAGGGATCGTATCTACCTTGTAACTGTAGTATTCTTAATATCAAGCTTGGCCTATCATGAGGGTCAGTAAATATACTAGAAAAATTAAACAGTGAGTTTGAATCCTGGTTCTACCATTAATTCACACTGTAACATAAGATACTCAAGTTTTCTTATCTGCAAAATGGACATAACAGATAGATAATACTGCACTGTACCAGTAAATGCTAATACGATTCATGGCACTCAACAGACTTAAATGTTTACTTTTCTTCATGTCTTTTCATTAGTCCTCAGATCTCTGCATTCTGATGGGTCCCTTCCTGCCTTCTTCCCTCACGGATACCTTTCCCTCGCATTGTCATCTTGTAGGAATCTTTCTGCCATTGTATCCTTTACTTCCCTCTTACTTTTCCCTCCTGCTCCTCTTTCCAGATTGGCCTAGCTGTTTATTTCCATCTCCAAACCACAAAGGATCATTTGTATTTGACAACTGTCAACTTCACCTTCTAATTCACCCCAAGACAACACATTTTATATGACTACTTGGCTCATACTCTGGATATGTTTTAACCTATGATTATTCATAGCATGATGCAAAAATTGATGCAAATGTTAATTTCACAAATTATAATGAAACAATATGCTTTAATTTATTATTTCCAAAAGAGGTCTAAGCCTAATGGGGTGTTTAAAATAATAATTTTAAAAACCTCACTGAAATAAAAATGCATTTACCTAGCTCATAAGAACTATCTCTTTTCATAATAGCATGCACAACTTTGCATATTATTTTTCTCGTGATGCTGCTTCAAAGTTATGTGCTCAAAAAAACCCACTTTCATTAAAACAGAATTATTTCTTTTCACAGGACAATGTAAATAAGAAAAAAGACAAAACACTTACACCCTTAAATCAAAAGTCCCATAAAAAGTCTCTAATCTACTGTCCATTAGTGAACAGGTTTTGGTATATTGACCCCCTCTCTAAGGAACTAAATCCAAGATCACCAGGCTGCAACCATTCACTGGAGAACTCAGAATAAGCAGGTTATCTCATCAGCACTGTCTACCCTGAATGAAGAACTAGGTCAAACTATTCTTAGTGAGTTCCTTCGATCTGAATGAAGGCCTTCTGCACTTGTATAGTATTTTTCATAATTAAAGGGGGAAAGCTCCACAAAGCCTAGATAACAAATATATGTGTGTTGGTGGATGAAAGCATAAGTTTTATGCCCATGTATATCAGGGAATTATCAGATGTCAATGAAACTGGCACAAAATCGTGCTGCCGCCATCCCAAGTTGCCATCTAGATGGCCACCACTCCTGAGTCCACTCTCATAAAGGGGGCTTCTCAAAGTCATATTAACTTATGATCTGTTTTATACCCTAACACAAAAACATAAGAAAAACTGGGGGCACCTGGCTAGCTCAGTTGGTAGAGCATGTGACTTAATCTCGGGGTTGTGAGTTCAACCCCCACGTTGGGTGTAGACATTAAAAATAAAATTTAAAAAAATTAAAAAATATATGAAAAACTGCAGAACCTAGTTTTAGATACTTCTCCCCAAATGTAGCTAATTAATCTTTCTACCTTTCATACCATTACTTAGTCTTTCATGAATAGTGCTAAAGAGAAATAAATGTTTCTGTGGGATATCTTAGTCATCTAGTTTCTAAAATACAGTCTCTGAAATATTTAATCAATAGCAAAGACAAAGTAAACATTTCTAGTTTGAAGCAATATACTGATACAATAACCTCAGGGCTCTTTTTAATATCTAAGCAAATATATATTTTTTTCTTTTTCATCATTTCCTTCTATTTTTTCTTTTTAAATGGAATTTATAGCACTTTTAGATGCATCAAAAAAATTCAACAGAAAGTATAAGGAAATTCCCCTAAACCCCCTCCACCTCCACCTCCACACATTCACAGCTTCCCCCACTATCAGCAGCCCCCACCAGAATGATATATTTGGTTCAAATGATACACCTACCCCAACATATCTTTATGAAAGTCCAAAGTTTACATCAGGGCTCACTCTCGCTGTTGTGCATTCTATGGGTTCTGACAAATTCTACCATCATAGAATCATATAGAACATAGTTTTACTGCTCCAAAATTCCTCCATCCCTGCCCCATAACTTCTGACAACCACTGAGCTTTTTACTGTCTCCATAGTTTTGCCTTTTCCAGAATGTCATACAGCTGGAATCACACAGTATGTAGCTTTTTCACATTGGCTTCTTTCACTTACTAACATGCATTTAAGATTCTTCTATGTCTTTTCATTGCTTAATAGTTCACTTCCTTTTATTATTTTTTGAGAGCGAGAGAGCAAGCACACGTGAGCCAATTTGAGGGGGGTGGGTAGACAGAGGGAGAAGGAGAGAGAGAATCTTAAGCAGGCTCCACAGCCAGCACAGAGCCTAATGCGGGGCTTGATCTCATGACCCTGAGATCATGACCTGAGCCGAAATCAAGAGTCGTATGCTTAACCAACTAAGCCACCCAGACACCCCAAAGTTCACTTATTTTTAGTGCTAAAGAATATCCCATTGTCTAGATATACCAGTTCATTTATCCACTCATCTACTGAAAGACATCTTGGTTGCTTTCAAGTTTTGGCAATTATGAATAAACATCTGTGTGAACATAAGCAGATACCAAGGAGTACAAATGCTGGATTATGTGCTAAGAGTATGTTTAGTTTTGTAAGCAACTGCCAAACTGTCTTCCAAAGTAGCTATAACATTTTGCATTTCACCAGCAATGAATGAGAGTTTCTGTTGCTCCACATTAACTGCATTCAGTGTTGTCACTGTTCTGAATTTTGGCCATTCCAATAGGTGTGTAATCAGTGTCTCATTGTGGTCTTAATTTGCATTTCCTAGATAATGTATGATGTGGAACATTTTTCCATATGCTTATTTTGCCATCTGTGTATATTCTTGGGTGAGGTATCAGTTCAGGTCTTTTGCCCAGTTTTAATAGGGTTGTTTGCTTTCCCATTGTTGAATTTTAAGAGATCTTATAGATTTTAGGTAACTGTCCCTTATCAGATGTGTCTTTTGCAAATAGTTTCTCCCAGTCCGCGACTTGTCATATTCTCTTGACTGTCTTTTGTAGAGCAAATTTTTAATTTTAATGAAGTCCAGTTTATTTGCTTTTCCTTCATGGATCATTCCTTTGGTGGTGTACCTAAAAAGTCATCATCATAGCCAAGGTCACCTAGATGTTCTAATTTATCTTCTAGAAGTTTGATACTTTTGTATTTTCACATTTAGGTCTATGATCCAATTTGAGTTAATTTTGGGGGTAGGTGTAAGGTCTCTGTCTTGGTTCATTTTACTACATGTTGATGTCCAGATGAAAAGACTATCTTGTCTCCACTACATTATTTTTGTTCCCATGTCAAAGATCAGTTGACTGTATTTATGTGGATCTATTTGTTGGCCTTCTGTTCTGTTCATGGACCTATTTGTCTATTCTTTTGCCAGTATCACCCTGTCTTGACTACTCTAGCTTTACATTAAGCCTTGAAGTTAGGTGGCATCATTCCTCCAACTTCATTAGTCTCCTACTATATTGTGTTGATTATTCTATATCTTTTGCCTCCCATATAAACTTTGGAATCCATTTATTGATATACACAAAATAAGTTGCTGGGATTTTGAATGAGATTGCACTGAATTTAGAGATCAAGTTGGGAAGAACTGGCATCCTGACAGTTTTGAGGTTTCCTATCCATTAACATGGAATATCTGTCCATTTATTTTCTTCTTTGATTTATTTCATCAGAGTTTTGTAGTTTTCTTCACACGGATCTTGAAAATATTTCGTTAGATTTATATATAAGTATTTAATATTTGGAGCCCTAATGTAAACAGTATTGTGTAATTTTGAATTCCACTTGTGCATTGCTGGTATATAGGAAAGCAATTGATTTTTGTATATTAAGCTTATAGCCTGCAATCTTGTTATAATTGCTTATTAGTTCTAGGAGTTTTTTGTTAATTCTTTAGGATTTTCTAAATAGACAATCATGTCATCTAGTGAACAAAGACACTTTCATTACTTCCTTCCCAATCTGTATACATTCTACTTCCTTTTCTTGTCTTATTGCATTAGCTAGGACTTCCAGTATGATGTTGAAAACCAGTCGTGAGAGGAGATATCCTTGCCTTGTACCCGATCTTATTGTGAAAGCCTTCACTTTCTCACCAGTAAGAGTAATGTTAGCCATAGGGTTTTTGTAGATGTTATTTAACAAGCTGAGGAAGTTCCCTCTATTCCTAGTATAATGAGAGTTTTATAATGAATGGGCACTGGATTTTATCAAATTTTTTTTTCTGCATATTCTGATAGTCACCTTACTTTTTTCCTTAAGCTTGTTGATGTGACGGATTACATTAACTCATTTTTGAATGGTGAACCAGACAGACTTGCATACCTAGGAAAAAATCCCACCTCATCAGGGTGTATAATTCTTTTTATACATTGTTGGATTCAATTTGCTAATATTTTGTTGAGGATTTTTGCATCTATGTTCATGAGAGATATTAGTCTATAGTTTTCTTTTCTTATGTCTTTATCTGATTTTGGTATTAGGATAATTCTGGCCTCCTAGAATGAGTTAGAAAGGATCTCCTCTATTTCTATCTTCTTAAAGAGAATGTGGAGAATTGATATAATTTTTCCTAAATGTTTGGTAGAATGTATCAGTGAACCCACTTGAGCCTGGTGTTTCCTGTTTTGGAAGGTTATTAATTATTGATTCAATTTCTTTAATAGATTTAGCCTTATTTAGATTTCCTATTAATTACATCATTTATTATGAAAGTTGAAATTCACAAATTTATTATCTATGAATATGCGGCATACTCATTTTCTAATGGTCAAGTAATGTAGTATATGTGGTGTATATTAGCTATATATCTAACTCATTATTTCTAAGGCAGGCAAATAATAAAGAATCTTTAAAACCTCATATTCTATAAAAGGTTTAGGACAATTTGAAATTATAATGTTTAAAATTAAAACATTTAAACATTTAAAAAAATTAACTTAGCATTTATCTTCATGATTCCTGAATTAGAAACACCCAGGTATTTTTCATTGTTTCCTACCAGTATTGGAAATATTTCATTTTTTAGGTAAAGTTTCCAGTAACTGCCCTTACATAGTCTGCTGTTATTGTGAGTGTAAATAAGATCTATGCAATAACTACTATGAAGTATAAAAATATTCAGAAACAAGAAATGCTTTCTCCTCATGTTTTTATCAAAAACTCATGCTAGGGGTGCCTGGATGGCTCAGCTACTTGGGTGTCCAACTCTTGGTTTAGGGTCCAGTCATGGTCTTGGGGTCATGGGATCCAGCCCAAGGTTGGGCTCTGTGCTCAGCAGGGAGTCTGCTTCTCTCCCTCTGACCCTCCCCCTTCCCCCAGGCACTCTCTCTCTAAAATAAATGGATAAATCTTAAAAAGGAAAAGAAAAGAAAAGAAAAAAGGAAAGGAAGGAAGGAAGAAAAAAGAAAAGAAACAAACTCACATTACACTCTAATATTTAGGAATAGCTCATGAAGGAAATTCATTTGAAAATTATATCTACACGTGCAAAACAGTGTAACTGCCTACTTATTCCAAGCAAAAATTCTATTCTCTGGTTTTCTAGATATACACACACATAAATTATATATAACAATTAAGCAATGACTTGGGTGTATTTATTTATTTAAAGGAGTTAACAGTAAACTAATTAAATCAAGTTAGGAATCAAGTTTAAAAAATATTACAATAAAAAGTAAATAAAAATCATGTTTTCACACTGCCACCATGTAAGGAAGCTGGACTAGCGTGAGAGACTATGTAGGGAGAGAAAGGCCAAAGCAGCATCTGCTGAGGGTGAAGCCATCTTGGATGTTCCAGTCCCAGTCAGGTAATCCCAACAGATAGCACATGGAACAGAATAACTGCATGGTTAAGCCTAACCAATCTAAGAATTATAAGATAATAAATTGTTGTTTTAAGACATCAATTTAGTGATGGTTTGTTACACAACAAAAGCAACACAAAAACATAGGAAAATATCTTCATAACTTGATTTAATGCAGATTTCTTAAACATGTAGTCAAATTTATTAATGGGGATTATTCTTCCATCCCTTTTGTATTATCCATTAATTGCTAACCCATAAATTATTTCTAGAAAGTACCTAACAGTCTTCAGTATTTTCCTGCTGTTTACATTTTTGGTAAATGAAATTCATTTGGTGTTTCATTTTTCAATGCCACATGTTATGATAAAGTAAAATACCATTTAGTACCTTGTATAGTAGACTTCCAATGATCTTCAATAAAAAAAGCTACTTTAGAATTTAAAATCTGCCTATATTATTTCTTACAAGGTCAAGACAAGTCTTGGTTAACCACTATGAATTGGGCAGGCTGGATAGGACCAAAGCAAGTAAAGGCAGTTGCAGAAAGAAAAGAACAACCTGGGAGGAAATCTAGAAGCAAGCAGGCAAAACACCAGGGCCAAAAATTGGGCAACAGAGAAATGATCCAACAAAGTTACTGCCATCAGGAATGTTTTGTTTTTAAAGATTTATTTATGTATTTATTTATTTATTTGAGAGAGAGAGCACGCGCGTGCGCGCACGCACATGTGTGTGAGTGGGGGAGGGTAAGAGAGAAAGAATCCTCAAGCAGACTCCCCACTGAGCTTACAACCGGACACGGGGCTCAATCCCAGGACTCTGAGATCATGACCTCAGCTGAAATCAAGAGCCAGTCTCTTAAACAACTGAGCCACCCAGGAGCTCCATCAGGAATGTTTATTACGAGGCGGTGAATCAGAGAAACAGGAAATCATGGTAGGTAATGGCTAACAAAATCAGACAAAATCAGTCAAGTAAAATGGCCCAGGATACTGGTCCAGAGCTCTGTGGTAGTCGAAAGAGAAAAAGTACTAGAGACAGAAAGGCAAAGCCCAAACCTGGAGGGCTTACTAAACCAGGGGTTCCAGACAAAGGATAAAGCCACAAGGTTTCAGCGAGATGAACATTAGGTGCAATTTGATGGTGAGGAATAAAACACCAGCCTGGTCATAGGGACAGGGTATAAGGAGTTACTGTTTTATGTGTACAGAGTTTCAGTTGGGGAGGAGGAGAAGTTATGTAGACAGATATACAACAGTGTAAATGTACTTAATGCCATAAAACCGGATATTTTAAAATGGTAAATTTTATGTTATACATATTTTACTACAATAAAAAGAAAATTTTCAAAAATATGGGGAAAAATGTTTTCTAGCATCACTGATCAAAAATATTGGGTCTCTTCAATTTCCCTAAAAAATTTCCTATGATCCTCCAAATCACCACTGTACAAAGAATAGTCTATAGATTGAACTTCCAACAACAAATACAGCTAGCCCTTGAACAACATGGGAAATGAGACAGTGACCCCTATGCAGTTGAAAATCTGCATATACCTTTTGACTCCCCAGAAACTTAACTATTAATAGCCTACTCTTGACCAGATTCCTTACCAATAATGTAAATGGTCAACTAACACATATTTTGTATGTTATACATATTATATACTGTATTTTTACAATAAAGTAAAAGCTAGAGAAGAAAATGCTATTAAAATCATAAGGAAGAGGGGTGCCTGGGTGGCTAGGTCGGTTAAGCATCTGCCTTCGGCTTAGGTCATGATCCCAGGGTCCTGGAATCAAGTCCTGCATCAGGCTCCCTGCTCAAGGAGTCTGCTTCTCCCTCTCCTTCTGCTGCTCCCCCTGGTTGTGCGTGCTCACTCGCTCTCGCTCTCTCTCTCTCAAATAAATAAATACTTAAAAAACAAAATCATAAGGAAGAGAAAATACATTTACAATGCAGTATTGTATTTATTTTTTAAAAATTCACATAAGAGGACCTGCACAGTTAAAACCCACGTTGTTTAAAGGTCAACTGTAATTCAAATGTGAATGCATTTATCCATAGCAAGAATAAGCAGTAGCCAGGATTTGCATCAGAATCAAGTTTGATACAGCCATGTTTAACTGTGTAAATACATAAATGTACATATAGACATACACACACACACATTTAGGGGGACAAATATTTTATCAACTAAAATATTTAACTAATATATTTTATGACCCCATAAAAGTCTCTGGCCTGGACTAAACTCCTTTTACCCATTTCCTTGGAGCTGGGAGCAGGAGCTTGGGTATGGGGGATTAACCACTCTCAACACAGGGAGGAAAGGCTGTAGAGCAAGGACCTGAAGGGAACACCACCACCCATGACTCAAAATGCAGATAAAGTCAGTCACTTATTGTTAATTTAAGAATCAGAGCCACATTCACTGCCTAGTTATGGTTGGCTGAAGTTAATACTGAAACGCATTTGTAGGTCTGCAAAGTAGATAGTGTTGTGTCTAAAAACTATATGAATTAATTAATTTATGGAACAAGCTTCTAAGAATAAAACATGTTAAGTAAAAGTCATCTAGAAGTAAAATACTGCTTCCGGTAATTAGGATTCTTTCAAGGTACTTTAAAAACATTGTAATTTATACTACTTGGAAGTCAGACTTTTGACAGATACACCCTCTAAAATATAGCCACTGAACACAGAAGCGTGATTACCCCATCCAAATACAACTTACCACAAAGCCTCTATACTCGAACTCCTTAATAACCCTTCCTTACATAACAGAGATTTCACAGTAAACCTAGTTATCTGATTTCTCAGCTCAGAAAAAATAAGAAGGAGCAGCTGACAGATGTAAGCATAACAACATGGAAGAGGTGATAACTGACAGCCTGACCTCTACAAAAGACAGAAAGAAACAGACTCTGGACTGTGTTGAATCACAGTTCAACAATAAGTGTAAGGGTAATCCTAAACCCTCAGGAAAGGGTTAATCTAAACCCCGTAGCCTTTGTTCAGCCGATGTACAGAGCCCTTGATGTATGGAAGGAAAGATTTAATAAAAATTATAAGAAAAGAAAAAGGGCTCTGGTAACTCACATAATCAATTCCAAATATTCATCCCTGAGGACACCTTATTTCCTAACCAATGTCAAATAAAGGAGCCACTGCTTTATTTTCAAGTTCTTCTTCCTAAAAGAAACTATTTCAATGCTACCAAAGATTGTCTGCTAAAAAACTAATGTACTCTCCTCCGAAATCCCTTACCAAATATTTGAAGGATGTGTATAAGGGGCAGCTTGTGTTTGTTCTTCTTTGTCTACTGTTTTCTGTTTCCTTTAGGCCTGTTTGCAGGCAAAGGGCCAGTAGACAGCTGCTCTGATTACTCAAAAGAGCCCAAACTCAAGAACACTGCTCATGCATTCCTACTGGTAAAACCAGGGGTCTACAAACTTTAAAGGTGAGACTATTTCTTCATTTGTGTCCCTCTGCTATTTTTCCTTATCAAGCAAGCATCAGAATCAATTATTTACTTGTCATCCCGTGTAAAACCATTTTCTTCCCTTATATGTTTGCTTCTTATTCCCAGATTCGTATTTTGTCTAGGCTGACTAAAATTAAAATGATCCTTGAACAGTCTGTTATTAATAATCAACGTCCATGCAATCAATTCAAATTAGCCTATGTAATCTAACTTAGGGGAAAGACAGAAGGGAGGAAAGAAGACAAGAGAAAGGAGAAGCTTTTGGTTTATGCTTCAAAGAAATACTAAAATTACTTCGAATCAGCCAAAGTGAATCATCTGTCTACCAGCATGCCTCATATTACATGGCCTATTTATAACTAAGAGAAAAGTAACTAGTGAAGGAAAGAGTTTTGTGTTACAAACGGCATAATTTTACTGGCTTAATAACGAAATTAAGACTGACATAATTTGCCTTCTTTCCTATCAATTTCTTATAATTATAACTGGAAGACAAACGTCAAGTTGCGTCCACAGCTAGCTGACTCTTCACATGAAGACTGATGAAGAACATATTTCATTTTAAATACATGTCATTTCACAAGTTCTATGATTAAATATTTACACTAGCTTTCCTCAGTCAAAAATAAATGAACAGAATGAACTTCTGTTTGATCCTCTCTTCCACAGGATAAATTTCCCTTTTTCTAGTACTTTTAGAGTGCATATTTTGGCAAGGGTGGGTTGAGGAGTGGGGCAGGTGTTGGGGATGGGGAACACTTGCTCTGTTCCAAGAGCAGCCACCTTCTGGCCTTGGGCAATTTTAGCAATCCACAGTCCTGTCCACCTTCCAGAAGTCTGGACACCTGGGTACCCAGCTCCCGTGGGATTAGCTTTCACTACACTGGTCTCCTCACTCAAACACCTGACCCACAACGCCCTAGAGTTCACCATCTTGCAACACAAAGCTTGAATATACTAACAACCTCCTATTATTTATTGATAAGTAATGCACGGAGGAACTTGAAATTACATGAAAATGCAATCTGGAGTAAGAATCTACAAATCCATACATTTTATGAGGTTAGTATTTATAATTTTCAAGAACAAAGTCACTGCAGAGGTTCTGACCATTGTTAAAATAAATGAGACTGAAGGTCAGTCACAGGTACAATTGCCTTAAAGGCAGAAGTTTGGCAAGTAATTCTGGTTTGGTTAAAAGTACTTTAAACATCACGTGTCAAAATAGTTTGAACACAACTTTAATACCAAAAGGTCTCAAGTGGTTAATCAAAAAAGAGAGGCACACACTGCATTTTATACTGTTTTCAATTTGCTGACACAACATCATCCTGTGCTCTCTAGTGAGCAAGAGTAATCCTCAATGGCATTAAGATGAGAGGCTGAGCATGAAACCACAGGCAAGTCAAGTAATGATTTTATTCTTTTTGTCATTTTTCTTTCAAGTGGAAGATTCCTAACACTCTCTGCTTCTGACAATGTTTATAAACAGAACTCTGAAAAACATCTGAACACAAAAAAACCAGGTCTTTCCTACCAAGTGTGATAGACAGTGAACCAGCTGACTCTCCATCCTGCAGACACGGATTTGGAAGCACTTTTAAGAATTAGCTTCCACAAAAATTAAACTCAAAAACTGCCCAAACTGCTACTTTGATCTCCAACAAAGAAAAACAATGTATAACTTAAGATTTACCATAATCAGCTATACTAACAGCTCTGTTCTGGGAAAATTTAGAAAACAGGAATATTGGGAAAACAGAGTTCAACTGGATACATGCATGAGGCTAAAGCCTCTGCCTTGGGACTATTTCATCTTAATATATAAACACTCTACTCCCCGTAACATGCCTTATAATCTACAATTAAAGGCAGTATCTTCTACAGCTTATAATAAAAGAACGGAGCTGTTAGATTCAAAATGACACAACACTTCATCTGCTGCTCCCTAAAATTTCCCATAAATTTTAAAATTCTTCTTTCACATAACATCTGCATTCTACAATTCTGATAGCCTTTTGGAGAGGGATCCTAAGTCTCTGACGGTGAACTGCTACGCTAAAGCATGACCCTAGTGTTTTGTGGGTGAACAGACTTCAGTAACGGGAGCTACATAATACATCCTTCTGAAAGTAAGCCTTCCGGGGCGCCCGGGTGGTGCCGTCAATTGAGCATCCGACTCTTGATTTTGGCTAGGATCATGAAATCTCAGGGTGGGATCAAGCCCCTTGTCAGGCTCCACGCTCAGTGGGGAGTCTGCTTCTCCCCTTCTCCCCCCCACCCCTCCCCCCATTCTCACTCTCAAATAAATAAATCTTTAAAAAAATAAAGTAAGCCTTCTCCCCTCATCCACTGAAAAAATATTACTAATTTTTCCTTGTAATATTATCAAGTGTAAATGTCTATGATGTGATAATAATATATATTCAATCCATTTGCTTGCTTTTTTAAGGTTGACTTATTTTCTTCCAAAGGCAAAACATACTACGCTGCAAAATCAGCAATGCTGCAATTAATAAATTATAAATCATTGGCTGTTCCATACATTTTGACACCTTCGTAACAGGGATTTCAGATAATAGACTTTAAATCCAAATTAACCACATTGCTAGATAAATACCATAACAAAATAATAACAAACTCTGCCTCAATAAAAGTGGAATCGTAATCTGAGGACACATTTCAGTCAGTTTATTGCTTCACTTGTTAATCTTTCACCTTCTAAAATGCATTTTACAACTAAAAGTGAGAAAGAACTTACATTAACAACTCTCTACTTTGTGACACTTAACTTTTATAGAACATGTTTATTCCCCATACTCTGTCCTGCTCCCTACCACACCTCTAATACAGGAGTTCAGCTGAGAAAATTCCACCTCAAATGGGAAGCTCTGAGCAGACTATGAAGAGTGTGTGCACAGCATCCCTGTACTCCCGTGAGTTTCTGAGAGATGCAGTGTCATGCCTCACACGGTTTGCCCAGCTGCAGCTCTTCACAAAGATGAAGCACGCACAATACTGCCTCCACTTTTCTTCCCAAGTGGTGTCGGTCCTCCAACATGCAGACTCCCTTATGGCATTGCTCCAGGGCTGTCCAGGCATAAAATGTCAAAGGGGGCCCTTTCTCCCAGGCAGACACAAAAGGACACCTATTCAACTGATGGATAACAGATACCCATTGCAAGGTGTTGTGCTCAGCACACAGGAAGTGTAGGTTGAAATGGACACTGAGCATGGACAAGCAAGGGACTCAGAAACATAAACAAACAACAGAAGTCAGGATACATAGTAAGAGCTATAAAGTTCTACAAGAGTTCTGAGGAGCTGGCAAGATCAGAGAAGGGACTATGAAAGAGGTGACAGCTGAAAGAGACCCTCCAAGGACGGGGTGGGAATCGGAGATACAAATAAAATACACTCTAAATAGGTGAGCAAAGAGGAGACACCACAGCATGAGGCTGGCAAGTGTATAACACCTGCTCATTCCCTCAGTATGTATCTCAAACTTATTCTGTTCCATATCCTAAAGTGATTCGTATCTAAAAATCACTGTCAACAAATGTTTACTGAACACTACATGGTCACGGGCACTGTTCTAGGTGTTGAGGATGCACTGTAAATAAGACTGTTCTCATGGACCTTATTTTCCAGTGGAGGAGATGAACAAACAGATCCACAAATAATATAAAAGTTAATGTCAGATAGTGATAAGTACAAAGAAGAAAAAGCAGGGTAAGGGCACAGTGGCTTAGGGGGATTTCTACAAGGGTGATCAATGAGGTAGTATGTGAGCAAAGACCTGAATCAAGTGAAAAAATAAATGATTCAAACAGAGGAAAGATGGGGGCGAAAGTATGTGCAAAGGTCCTGAAGCAGAACACTTTGGCATTATCTAAGATTAGCAAGAAGATCCGTGTGTCTAGGGTAGAACAAGTGAAGCAGAAAAAAGATGGGAAATACTTCTGGAAGGGTAAATGAGGTGAGAATGAGTATTTCTCAATAAGAGCACAATTTGTCATTTGGGACAGGATAATGTTGTTTCCATTCAGTACCATGGTCCTTGAGGCACTGAATGCCAATAACACCATCCTTGCAACGATAGAAGAAACCATCACTTATTTCTAAACACTCCTATAGGTGACAAAAAGGGAGCAGTATCTCCCACTGAGAACCACAGAGCCAGATCTTGTGTGGCTTTGTTGTCATAAATAGTTGATATGATTTTGTTGCGTGTAAGTGAGAAGCCACTAGAGAGTTGGGAACATAGGAAATAGCATGTTGTCTCTTTTTATAGAGCTATGATCTGAATTTCATCTTGAAAAGATGTCTTTGTCTACTGTATAAAAGAGACCAAAGTAGCCCCATGGTAACCAGGTACAAGGCTACTACAGTCATCCAGAAGATTATGACAGCTTGGACTCAGATTGTTATAGTGGAGATGCTGAAACGTAGCAAGATCAGGGGCATTTTACTGACGGAGCCATCAGAATCTGCCTTATGTGGCTTCACCCAGTTGAAGCAGAATACTGAAGAGGGGAAATCAAAGATGAGGTTGGAGTGGGAAATTGAGACAAGATCGCTGAGGACCTAGAGAGCTAGCCCAAGATATGTAGTCTCATTCTGTGGGCAACAGGGTGCCGAAGAAGCTCTCCATGCTTTCAGCAGCTAATCCAATAGCACTGTACAGACTAAATGGGAAAAGGAGAAACTGAAAAGAGGGAGACCAGTCAGAGAGTGAGGCCAGTTCCAGCATCCTTAGGGGTAAAGGGAACAGGCTCTGCACTGGTGAATCCAAAAGACATCACAGAGACAAAGGCAGTGCCGGTTAATGACTGGTGGACCATGAGATTCCACTCTGGGTTACAGAGAGATGACAGGGCCATGAACAAAGCTGGGCATCGTAGAGAAAGAAGAAAGGGTTTCAGAAGAAAAGGAGTATGTCCAGCATCAGCTTCAGATATATTGGGTTTGAGTGCTGGCCAACCTCACAAGTGGGAAAGTCGGCTGAATATGTGGGACCAGAGCTCAAGTACCAGTTAGGACTAGAGATCACTATTTGGGAGTCATCAGCAAGACAGTGACCACTAAAGTCACAAGTCTGAAACCGCACCACCACCAGAGAGGTCGGCAGAGAAAACCATGGGTACAGAATGTGGTGATGAGAGAAAAGGAAGATGCAGTTTCAAGAACGCAGCTGTGTGCAACAAGGTCAAATGCATGGATGCAAGGGTGGATAAAGACTGAGAAAAAGCCAAAGGACTTCGTGACTAAGAAGCGTCAGGAACTGAGTGCCAAGAGTGTAGTTTCACCAAGAGAGAGAAAGTGACTGCTAAGTGCTAACGGAAGTGAGTCAGTCTAGGAAACACAGATGAGAGTACACTATTTGTCAAGGTGTGGTTATAAAAGGAAGGACATAAGAGGGGTGGTAGCTTGAGCAGAGCTGAGAGGAACTGTGTGAGTGCACATGTGTGTATGTGTCTTCAGAGTGAGAATCAAGTAAAGGAGCTTAAAGAGAAGAATTCCAGCGCAAAGGGAGAGACTAAAATCACAGGATGACACCATCTACTAAGGAACAAGGTAACAGAAGAGGTGGGCAGAGAGCCATTCTTGGAGAAGAGAAGGGACAGTTCTTCCTCCACAAACAAGGGAAAACGGTGAGACCCATGACCCATGGTGGCCACCATGCTGCTGACAGCCCCTCTGCTCGTAACAGACTGGTGTCAACAGTATGTGAAACTGTGAGGTGACTGATGAGACAAGGAATAAAGCTATAGATAGCAACACACTTTCAATAATCACTCTAGAAGAATCAATATTCTGACTAATGCCATTATTCTAGTTAATGTCGTGACATCAGAACAACCAAATGTTGTGACTCACAGTTTGTCTCTTTTGTTTAGTGTACTTGACGTGAATGAGAAAGGTGGGTGGTTAAGTATTTTCAGTAAATGAATGAAGAATAACCTTCCAGACAACGCTTAGCATGCTATATATAAAACAGGATATTCTGTTTCTGAAATTCATTTAAACTCCTACTTGGTTTGTCTTTCTCAATCACTTGACATTTACAATTCAGTTTCAAATTCATAAACCAAAAAAATTCTGTTTTACTGTAGTTGTGTCTATACATCAAGTTTTTTTCCTAGTCACCGTAACACCACCATTCCATAGCACTGAAAAGCAAAATATACAGAGTGCTATAATGAGAAAAAATCTGATGGAGCTTGATTTAAAAAGGAACAGGAAAGAACAGAATACAAAGCTAAGTAATTAATGAGATAATCAATCATAGCTCTGCTAACCTCATTTAACTACCCCTCCCCCCAAAAAGGAAAGTACAGGAAAAGCACAAGCCAGAAGCAATTGTCTTTAGATCAGAAGCTTTTTAAGTAATTGGCCATGATGTACCATCAATTTTATAGGAAACTTCCAGAGATAATGAAAATGTATCTTTGTAAATATATTTTATACATTTTGCCAAACTTACCAGTGAAGCTAGAGTCCTATAATAACTATGAATGGGTGACATCCTGAATGAGTTAAAACAGCATTAGTTACCCCAATTCTAAACCTAAGTTGTACTATCTCAATTACCAAACTAGTTTAAAAAACAGAACTGAGAGTTCAGTTAATCACAATTACAAAATAACACTAGGAAAAAATTAAAAATTCACTAGACTGTATCATCAATCAATAACCTATTTCAAAGAACTCTTAATTTATTAAACACTAAAAAGATCTGACATGGCAGATGATAAACAAACTACTCCCTATTTCACATATTTTTAAAATGTTCCTGCTGAAAAAACTGTTATCTGTCACCAAATATTTCATCTTTCACTGATAGGTACATGGCAAAATGATTCATGGAGACCATCCATGGCTACAAAAGTATGTGGTTTTCTTAACAGGTGTCAGGTGTCAAGTTGGAATTTAGGCTCTACAACTTGTAATGGAGCCCAAAGCAGCAAAATGTTTCTTTCTAAATCTGAATTAGCATTTTATATTCTGAAACAACATTTGCAGGGGTAGCCGGGATCCCTGGGTGTTCCATAACACCCACGCATTATTTATTTTACTATACTCCTATATTAATCTATAATTACTCTTTCTGTGTGCCTTTCTCCACCAGTGGACTGGAAACAACTTGAGAGTAGAGAGACCACATCCACAGGAAGCAGAACCATGCCACCAAAATAAACCCAGCCACTTTTAAGAAGTGTATCAAAGGGCAATGGGATAGCTACAACACAATCTCCCACTGGAAACATACCATCTCTGGATACTTGAGCAGAATCTAACTGCATCCCCAAATACCTCCTCTCAGAAAATTCTTAAGGAAAACTTTGAAAAAATAATGCCACAAGAGTCAGTGAAGGGAACTCCATAAATTCTGGAGTCATAAAGTGATTCTAAATCCCAAAGGCCTGATCTGAACTTTATTAAGGATTTTATTTCCTATAAACGTATAACATAATGCATTCCAATTTTAATCTGCAATAAGTTGTTTCACTATTCTACTTTCCAAACTGTTTCCCTGAGCAGTAAGCACATAATCATTGAATACATATAGACTCTAAACGTGTATCTTCTAAAAATCTGCCCTAGAAAATACAGGCTATAAAATCAAGTGGTCTTCAAACACAGGGAGCCACCAAAACAGATTACAGTATACATACGCATTCGTTTCCTGTGTTTGCTGTAAGAAGTTACTGCAAACTTCAAGGACTATAACAACACAAATTTATTAAGTTACAGTTCTGGAGGTCTGAAGTCTAAAATGGGTCTCACTGGGCTAAAATCAAGGTGTCGGCAGGATTTCATTCCTTTCCGGAGGCCTTGGGGAAGAATCCATTTTCTTGCCTTTCCCAGCTTATAGAGGTTGCCCACATTCTTTGGCTCATAGGTCCTTCTTCCATCTTCAAAGCTAGTAGCAGAGCATTGAGTCTTTCTCACCTAGCATTAACTCTGCTTCCCTCTCCCACTTCTAAAGGCCCTTGTGATTACATTGGACCCACCTGGATAATCTAGGATCTTCTCCCCATCTCGAAGTCAGCTGAGTAACAATCTTAATTCTCGTTTGCCAGGTAATGACATATTCACGGGTTCCAAGGATTAGGACGTGGACATCTTTGGGGGACAGGGGCATTATCCTGCCTGCCACAATTTGTAATCACCCATTAGTACACATACCATTTTATCTTTTTATACAGACACACAGACATACACCATATCCACAACACACAAAATTCTTTAGATTTCTCTGTTCAGCTTTATGAATTCTAGACTAACTCTGCTGAATAGTTCCATAAACATCTCCTATAACTTTGTAGTGTTAAAATTTTATTTAAAAAAAATCTGTTCTTGAAAGGAATAACAGATAGTTCAAAGAGTATAAACCAGAAAATATCTTACTTTGATTAAAATATAGGACAGCAAAAGCACAATATCCCCAACTCTTTTAGGTTCACAAAGTTTAATATCTACTATGATCTCATTTTAGGCTTATTCTAGAAAAGGTCCTAAGGCTCCTGTCCATAGTTGTAATTCATTCTGCTATAGGCAGGTTGACCTATGGCTACACTCTGTTAATTTTACTTTATCTCAAAAGAGTGAGTTTTTCCAGAAATTCTCAAGATCTCCATTCAGTTAACCAAAGATATCTGAACTCCGTCTCAACTGTCAGTGCTTTCCAATAAAAATAAATCATGACATTTTAATTCCAACTTTAGTTGTGGGAAAATAGACTCATCTTTACAACTGGTTTTTTATTAAGCGAAGAGACTTACATAAAATGGTTAAAGTATTTGAATTTAATTAAGAATGGTTCTTTTGTCATATTCAAATCAATTTTCTAATACTTCTGTTGGCCACTTTTTAAAAAATTTTTATTATTGAAGCACAGTTGACATGAAATGTTATATCGGTTTCAGGTATACAACATAGCCACTTTCTTTAGATAAGAATCAAAGGAACAATTTCTGAATCTTCAAAACAGCAATTTAAATAGTAATAGTCTATTCTAAAGTAGATGATTTTTTTGTTCCCCAAACTGTGTTACATGAACACTTGGTAATGTAAATTAGTATACTTCTAAAAAACAAAACAAAACAAAAAACCCTATTCTGTGGTCATTTACATTTAGAAAAGGATGTATGCCGTGGCCTCCCTCTGGGAGGGTCACAATGCACATTAACTTTTTAAAACTCTTAAGTCCCAAAACACTGAAACCTCTAACTTTGTTCAACCTGCTTTCAGAAAGTTTTCCTAACACTGCTATAAATATCCTGTGCTGAGGCAGGAAAGTGAGAAGAGAACACTGATGTAGAGAATATCTGCACAGAATATTACTTATTGAACACTGAGAGCATTCTCAACACAACTGGGAACCAACCCCAGTTTAGCTCATGAGACTTTATGAAATATATGTAGAAATGTCAAAGGTAGAATCAATGCCAAATTGCATCTATGATTAAGATTTACTTGAAACAACACAAATACGAAAACGTACTGCAGCCTCTAATCGTATTTATACGGGTGGGTCATTTAAAAGAAATAATGTTTAACTCAACACGACTTTAAATGATCCAAGTCTAAACAGACCATACCGTGTTTATAAATAGTCGAAATGTATCTCCTTCAAAATGCTGGCCCTCAAGTAGAGCCACGGATGTCCCATCCACTAAATATACACAACACATTCATAAAAGGCACTTCAAAGGTGTTTTTCCTTCATTGAGTTAATAAAAACTAATATTTAATTAAAATAAACTGAGGCTAATTTTAAAGGGATAGGAAATTTCTTTCAAATGGTTTTCACCTAAGTTTTTCAATAAAATTTTAGAATTATTTCAATCTAAAATAAAATTTCAACTTTAATCTTAAAATGTTAAGTGTCGGGGCGCCTGGGTGGCTCAGCTGGTTAATTGACTGCCTTCGGCCCAGGTCATGATCCCAGGGTCCTGAGATCGAGCCCTGCCATCTGGCTCCTTGCTCAGCAGGAGCCTGCTTCTCCCTCTCCCTCTTCTTGCCATTCCCCCTGCTTATTCTGCTCCCTCTCCCTCTGTCAAATAAATAAATAAAATCTTAAAAAAAAAAAAAAGTTAAGTGTTAACTATTCAAATATTACTGACTCCCCCTTTATAAAATTCTATTAAAATGGGATCTACAATACACAAGGCTCAATGCGTTGACAAATGATGTTTTTGATCATTGAGTGTCCTGCTCCTGTGACATGATAAGATACAGCATGAAGACCACACACTCTAGGGCTTGGGGTGGGATCCGGCTCTGCCTCGCAGCAGCTGTGTGCCCCAGGCTTGCTTACTTTCTCAGTGCCCACCCTACTTCAGCTATATAAGGGAGAGGGCAATGACACCTACCTCGCGGGGCTGTTATGAGAATTAACTGAGTCAAAATATGCGAAGCAGTCAGAACAATACTGACACGTGGCATTCAACAAATGTAGAGTCTTGTTACTCTATTACTGTTGTTTTTATTACACTCTATCTGCCCATGTTTGTTGCCCTAAATTTGTTATTCATAAATAAAAAGGAAAATAAATTTCCCAAGATTCTACCTAAATTGCCAACATTAGTTTTTGCCCAAAGCTGAGACAGGATACTTATTGCCAACTATCCGTAACCACCAACTACCCATTACTGTTCCCATCAGAGTCCTGAAAAACCAATGCCTTTTTCTACTTCTGCCTGAACCATCTCTCTTCAATTATTCTTTCAAGCATATTCAAATATCTACTACATGTCGAGCACTATTTCAGACATTAGAAATACAAAGATACATTAGTGTCAGGTCCTGCCTTTAGAAAGTTGTTAGTCTAGAAGAAAAGTGAACAAAAAGATTTCAACAGTTTAAAAAATTCCAGAAAGGAAATATATCTACGGCATAGAATCGGCAAAAAGAAAGGTCTGACGTCCCTGCTGAGGAAGACAGGTTCCAGGCCAGGGAGCTGGTCAGGGGAAGAAAGGCAGGTAGAGGGGATGGCCACACAAAGACAGAAATGCAAGAATTGCTTAGAGTGGTCTACACAGCAGAGAGCCAATGTGGGCACTAGTGAGGGCTTGTGAGGTGAGAGTAAGTGGATGTGAAAACCAACAGGCTCTTTTCGACTGTGCTAACAGTTCTGGACTGTAGTCTCTGTCCAAGAGAGGGCTCTGAAGCAATTTAAACAGGTAAACAGGGGTTCAGATCCATATTTGGGAAAGGTCACTGTAGCAATATAAATAATAACAGAAAAATAATAAAAGTAGAAACTAGAAAAAACAGGTAGACCAAGTCAACAGGCTTCATGATTTTCCCAGTGCCTTCAAAATTAGAACACTCTTACAAAAACTGTGTAGAGTGGGCTTTATTACTCCCATATTTAATGTTAGAAACAGCTTCATGAAGATCAAAAGGCTTCCCCAAGGTCCCATAATGATGACAAAATTACAGCTAAGAGGCTCCTTGAATCCAGGTCTTCTCATTCCACTGAACCTCTCTCCTCAACCCCGTGAAATTAAAAGGCAAACTTTGGTCATATTACAGAGTTGTAGTCAACCTGGCTTAGCTGGGGCAAATGAATTGGACTTGGTTAATCAGATACTTTCTGAATGAAACGGCATGGTACATACACCATAGCTGTACAAAATGAAGTTGATTCAGTAAATTTTTATAAACTGCACTTTAATCCTGAAAGTTGACGCTACTAGGTATTTTTTACCCTTCTTCAGTGAGATACACCCCAAATAAGGTTCATGCCCATCAAACAATTAAGCAGGACTTTAGTTGAATCCATAAACTCTAAACATCATATAATCTATAACTCTGATCAAAGGTGGGAACTGCCTGGTTGTATATACTAAGTCTTAAAAGGCAGCAGATGATAGTAACAAAACTCTGGTTTCCTCAGAATAGTCAGTAAATGGGATGTTCTGGTTAATTTACTATTCCAATTTTCTGGAAGGTAACACATAGGCTATATATCACAGAAGAATTACCAATTTTCAAAGCATTATTATAATAAAATAATTTAAAATTAAGACCATATTGAATACGATGATTCATGGTCTTCATTTGAACAGCTGATGATAACTAACGGAATGGAAAGGTTGCCATGGGACAGCTACTCTTCGAAGTGCTTTAAATCTATTAACTCACTGTATTAGATTTTACCTCATCAACTCATTGAATAACAAGAACTGTCACTGTAAGTCATGAAAAACAAACCTGGTTACTTTAGGTTCTTTTGTGGGGGGTGAGTCATTTGGCTTCTGGAAAAATAAAAGTTGTATTTCACCACCATAATTCACTGACTGATTTTCTTCACAGCCTCCAGATAACGAGCAACTTAATCAGCAAACCACCTCCCTCTATCCTATTATTTCACAGAACCATTACTCTTTCATATTTGTCAGCTCTGCCCTTACAAGCTGACATTTCATTAAGGGACATAATTGAAAATCTAGCTTTCAGGTAAGTCTGAGGGTCCTTCCTTCCCCTTCGATTTCTCTATGTTGACCCCTGCCCCAAAGCCACTATAAAACATCTTCTGTCCCTGCTAGTTACCATCTGCTTCCCCATCCTGTACTCTGAAATCCTCTCCAGCTATCATTCTGATTCTCTATATATTCCTAAAGCTGAAAAGTACTCCTGGATTGCTGGGTTTTCCCCCCACCCCTACCTCACTCTGTTAAACCTGTGCATTTAGTAGACCTGAACACTCCCGAGAAAGCAGTGTCCTCGTCCCAATTACTTGAGAACACAGGTTCCTCACTAGGTGCATCCCACCGGGGAGGATTTGGCAATGCCAAATTTGTTACCGTCCTCGCTGGCCAGATGGAGGAGATAGGGAGGAAACAGGGAGGATAGCAGTAGATGCTACTGGCATCTAGTGGGTAGATTTCAGGGATGCTGCTAAATATCCTACACCAAACCCTCACAAAAAAGGATCATCTAGCCCAAGATGTCCACGGTTCAAAGCTCAGACGCCTGATCTAGAAAGATCTCAGATCAAGTACCACAATCTTCCAGCTCTCCCAGGAAGCAAATTAACACAAAACTCTTCAAATATACTGCCAAGGTGGCTAAAAAACATCACTTCTGGTGAAGAACACTTGTTACATCCATACAGAGATATCCTAATAGTTCCATTCATGGGGATAAATTAACACATTTCTAAGACTAGACTTCTCATTTAACGGACATTGCTATACCTCACAGCACACCTTTGCTAGAATGAGCTGCGTGGCAATGTTTGGAAATAGCCTCATACTATTTCCAATAGGTCATTACAATGGTATTTACCACAACAGGAATCCACCTGCACTCTAAGGATTCTTTCTACTTAGAGCAATCCATGGTATATCGAGTTCTGTTTTCATGTCAGGGTTTTTCAACCTTGCCACTTTTGACACTTGGGACTGATAATTCTTGGTTGGAGAGGGTGGCTGTCCTGTGCATTGTGAGATGTTTATCGGGATCTTTGGCCTTAAGACACTAGATTGGCATCTCCCCCAGTCCAATACGACAAATGTCCCCACATATTGCCAAATGTATTAGGTTTGCTGGGCAAAGATATTTTTAATAACCAAATCAACAAGTTCTTTTATGTTGATATTCTTAAAACAGGATTCCACCTATAATCCTACTGTGGAAATAATACTCAGTACAACACTGCTCTAATTCTCAATGAATACAAATGAAAACATATAAACATTAAATAGTACCCAAGCACTATGATAATGTGGCTTACATAACACAGTGATATCCTTACAGATGAACCTAGTCATTAAACTATTTTGTTTATAGTTAAGTTTTTAGAGATGCCATTTATTCTGTAATGTGACAAAAATCATAATAAAAAACTGTAGGCAGCATCTATTCAATATTTATTACGTATTTCATACTTATTATTCTAATAGCACCACACACACACAATTTTAAAAATCCCTTTTGAGGGGCACCTGGGTGGCTCAGTCGTTAAGCGTCTGCCTTCAGCTCAGGGCGTGATCCCAGCGTTCTGGGATTGAGCCCCACATCAGGCTCCTCTGCTGGGAGCCTGCTTCTGCCTCTCTCACTCCCCCTGCTTGTGTTCCCTCTCTCGCTGGCTGTCTCTCTCTGTCAAATAAATAAATAAAATCTTTTTTAAAAAATCCCTTTTGATGATACAATAACTCTGTATGATAGGTGCTACTACTTTTCCCACTTAAATCTGAAGCAATTAAACACAGAGGTTAAGTAACTTGCCCAAAGTCACACAGGAAATCTAACAGAGCGGTCACTGTAATCCAATCAGCCTAAATCAGAATCCATGTTTTCACCTATTATGCTATACTGCATCTCATATACTAGCATGTCATATTAATAATTATAAATCATATGATAATGATCATATTATAGGGAAATTTTACTTCATTTCTTTCAATGACATTTCTTCTGCATCCTAAGTGACAAAACTACTCTAGTCAATACATGCCTCAGGATAGCGGTCATGTATTTTCTTACTGTTATAGTCACTGTGCTATAGTAATGTAACAGCGTCTATAGCCTGACTGCCTGGTTTCCAGGACTGGCTCCACCACTGTGATAATTGCTGGGGCTGTTCACAAACAGTCCAATTCTTTTCTCCCTCTGGGCACATGGCAGGACTGCACTTCCCTACCTCTTTTAAATGGAGTCATGGCCCAGTGACTGGGTTTGGACAATGAAAGGTGAGAAGTAAAACGTGTCACTTCAGGTAACTCTAAGAGCCAAAGCTCAACTCCCCATTCCTTTCCTTAAAGTATGAGTTTCGACAGAGCCTTTGTCAGCTTGGGTCTCTCAGTAACAACAATGAGGAGAGCCCCCTGGGACCCCACGTTGCCCATGCATCATGAGTGAAAAATAAGTCTTTGCTGTGTTGAGGCTCTCAAATTTGAGGGTTGTCTATTACTGTACCAAAGCTTAATCTATTCTTTTTTTTTTTAGATTATTTATTTAAGAGAGAGAGAGTAAGCAAGTATGGGGGGACAGGGTGGGGAGGGGCAGAGAGAGACTCTCAAGCAGAGTCCCTGCTGAGCACGAAGCACGATGCAGGGCTCCATCCCACGACCCCGAGATCATGACCTGAGCCAAAACCAAGAGGCAGACGCTTAACCGACTCAGCCACCCAGGCGATCCCAAAGCTTAACCTATTCTAAATAATACAGTTACTTTTAGATGTGTGACCTTAAACAAATTACTTAACCTCTCTATATCTATTACTTCATCTGTAAGATGGTGATAATAATAGCAACTATCGTATAGTGTTGTTGTAAGAATTAAAAAAGGGCTCAGACAGAAGATATGAACAGACACTTTTCCAATGAAGACATACAAATGGCTAACAGACACATGAAAAAATGTTCAAAATTTAGCCATCAGGGAAATTCAAATCAAAACCACACTGAGATACCACCTTACGCCAGTTAGAATGGCAAAAATAGACAAGGCAAGAAACAACAATTGTTGGAGAGGATGTGGAGAAAGGGGATCCCTCCTACATTGTTGGTGGGAATGCAAGTTGGTACAGCCACTCTGGAAAACAGTGTGGAGGTCCCTTAAAAAGTTAAAAATTGAACTACCCTATGACCCAGCCATTGCACTACTGGGTGTTTACCCCAAAGATACAGACGTAGTAAAGAGAAGGGCCATATGCACCCCAATGTTCATAGCTGCATTGTCCACAATAGCCAAATCATGGAAGGAGCCGAGATGCCCTTCAACAGATGACTGGATTAAGAAGCTGTGGTCCATATATACAATGGAATATTACTCAGCTATCAGAAAGAACGAATTCTCAACATTTGCTGCAACATGGACGGCACTGGAGGAGATAATGCTAAGTGAAATAAGTCAAGCAGAGAAAGACAATTATCATATGATTTCTCTCATCTATGGAACATAAGAACTAGGATGATCGGTAGGGGAAGAAAGGGATAAAGAAAGGGGGGTAATCAGAAGGGGGAATGAAACATGAGAGACTATGGATTATGAGAAACAAACTGGGGGCCTCAGAGGGGAGGGGGGTGGGGGAATGGGATAGACCGGTGATGGGTAGTAAGGAGGGCACGTATTGCATGGGTGCACTGGGTGTTATACGCAACTAATGAATCATCGAGCTTTACATCAGAAGCTGGGGATGTACTGTATGGTGACTAACATATTATAATAAAAAATCATTAAAAAAATAATAATAATAAAATAAATAAATAAAAAATAAAAAAGGGTCCCAGAACATTGCCCGGCATATAGTAAGTACCTACTATTTACCCTAGATACTTTCATGCAAGCTAACTTATATGGTCACAGATCTTTACAATATGACGAATGCATATGTAAATACAAATATTATTTCTTATTATTCCAATAATAAAATGCTAAACAGACAGACCCAAAAGCTAACAAATAACTGACAGGCATAAAAACTGAATAATAAAGCCCATGATCTGCTTACTACAAAATGATAAAAAAGGAAAAATAAGGAAAATAGAGGACAGATGATTATATTTAACCCTCCCAACTTTTGCTTCTGTCCCATCCTCTGCCAGTAATACACATATAAATAAACACAAACACATACACAAACACACACACACCCGTCTCAATGAACAGATTTAATTTGCCAGCCAACAAGAAAGAGATTCATCAGAAGGAGCCAAAACTGTGGTGCCAACTGGCTGTGTGACATGCACAGTAATGTCTACTAATGAACCAGCACCTGACGTCAAGTAGCTAGTGACAGAATAAGCAGATAGAAAAGTAGTGATGTGGTGTGGAAAACCAACTTGGAATGTTCCTAGCACACAGTAAAGATGATCTGATTAGGAAGGGGGTATGCTTAGAATGATGAAACATTGCAAAGAGCATAATCATTCAAAGACAATTTTCACCAGGTACTTTTTTATTTACTCAGGGGATAATTAAAACTGATTCCAAGAGGGGAAATGATCATACCTGCCCATAAGATGGTTGCCCATATCAACAACTAGCACGCGATAACTATAAGATTCTGAAGTCTTTATTAGACATAATTTTGGTGAAGGAAACAGAGGAAGACTTTCTTAAAGGT
Organism: Ailuropoda melanoleuca; assembly: GCF_002007445.2. Classification (NCBI taxonomy): domain Eukaryota; kingdom Metazoa; phylum Chordata; class Mammalia; order Carnivora; family Ursidae; genus Ailuropoda; species Ailuropoda melanoleuca. Next base: position 88,608,547 of record NC_048222.1, on the reverse strand, counting down.
AGAAAAGAACTGCATTTACATGCTGAAAAAGTATCCTACTCTACTAAAAAATAACCTAGTCAGGGGGCTGCTATAATAAAATGTGTATGTGGAGTTATACATATTTTTTAATGCAAATATGAAATAGAAAGCCCTGAATGTGGCTAATGGAAGGGAATGATACATCCAGCTAAGTCACAGGTAGAGTGATGAAATCCAGGAAGCTTGGTTGTGGCTAGTTAAGGAAGAGTGGGGCACCTAGGTGGTTCAGTTGGTTAAGTGTCTGACTCTTGATTTCGGCTCAGGTCATGATCTCAGGGTGGTGAGCTCAAGCCCTGCATCGGGCTCTGGGCTGGGCATGGAGCCTGCTTAAGATTCTCTCTCTCCCTCTCCTTCTCCCTTTGCCTCACCCCTCTCTCCCTAAGAAAAAAATAGTAATAATTTTTAAAAATAATAATAAAATAAAATTTAAAATTAAGGAGGAGTGCCCTGAGACCAGAAAGGTCTGCAGGAGGATACAAAATAGTGAGGGTCAGATGGATATATACTACTGATAAGGAATTAGTAATAAGACTGCAGAGAGAGAACACCCTACAGTGTTAATCAGAAAATAAGATTATTTGAGATCTGTGGTTCTTAATATTTTGGGGTTAAGGAGCCCTAGGAAAGTCTGAGGAAAGTGTATGGACCCTCTTTCCAGAAAAAAAAAAAAAAATTCATGTATACACAGAATTCTCACGAAGTCAGAAGAAAGAAAAGAGAAAAATGCCAGAGATTCCTGGATACTCCAGACTTATGTCAAAGTTCAAGGAGAAGAAATGCAGAACTAGTAGAAACTTCCTCTTCTGGAAACTAGAAGATGGGAAGCTAAAACCACAGTCTGACAAGAGACTGAAGATAAGGACAGGAAGATAAGCCAACAGGAGGACACAACCTCTATAAGCCCTTGGCCGCGGTTCCAGGGAGCCTTTAGAAAAATGCTCAAACATTGCAATTTTTTTTTTTTTTTGACAGTGTGAATGGTAAGAAATGACAATACTGAGGCTGGAAGTTAAAAAAAAAAAAAATGGTTGAGACTGGAGTGTTATCTCCAACCTTGTCCAGAATTGGGACAGCAGCCCAAATCCAGCCTGCACAGGTAAAACTCACAGCAGGGGGAGGGGAGCCCACAGCGGGTCCTGGTGTGGAAGGTTTTGGGGAACTCTGGCCCTGGCCAAATGAAGCAGCCCATAATCCCTCTTCACCACTGAGAAAAAGAATATTAAGCTGCCATAGATTCTCTGCTGCCTTCCCATTTTCCAAAACCATGGATCTCTGGGACACTTGTGTTCCTAACACACAGTACATTCCTACAGCTCCGTCCTAAGAGACGCCTGTGAGGTAGAAGCAGCGGAGAATGACGCACTGCTGTCTATCGGGGTGAAACGACCTTCTCAAGATCAGATCTGACAGCACAAAGGTCAAGAAGCAGCTCCACACTCCTTTCACCAGAAACAAGTCATTGCCTCCTATCTTCTGGCAACTCAGCCACCTACGCTGCCAGGGCTTACTCTTCCCATCATCTGACTGCTAAAAAAAATTCTTATAGGCTTCTTAGTTTAGGGAATATTCACTTCCATTCTGAAAGCTTGTTGGCCGTGGTAATGGAATGCTGCAAAGAACTCTTTCATGATACCATCTTCCTTCTATTCGCTCCTGCCTCACATTTAGTTCTGCACCCCATTACTCAGAAGCAGCATTTACAGCTCCCCCATTCCTTTCTTCCTATTAGATTTTTAGGCTATTTAACTATCTCAGGCATAAAAATTGACAGGTAAATAACTTTCAAGCTTAGTCTTTCTTTCTTTTCCTCCTTCGTCCTTTTCCAGTTTCAAGATACCATATGGGTCTTGCATGCACTTTCACAAAAAGTGGCTTAACTGCTCAGCACTGGCCTTGGTTGATTCTTACACCAGACTACACAAGACACATTTGCTCACTTAAGTAATACTTCACAGATCTTTCTTCTTACTCACCTCCCTCTTCCATGTGGAATTTTGGCCTTTTTACAACCATATGTGGGTCGCTTTCAGCCAAGATTGCACCAATGAGAAAGGTTTTAAATCTACCCACTTTGTATAAAGGGAGTATTTTTGTTACCACCACATATCTCTGTTAAACCGTGAAGGATATAATGCAGGCCAAGCGTACAAGCGGCAGGCAGAAAAAAAGCTGACGTTCAAGAAGTCAAGCATAGAGGGAAATAATGAGAGGTTAATGAAGTGAGCTCTGAGTCACAAGTGTTGTTCAGAAAACAAAGGAGACATCTGTAAGGATCAACCTTGGAACGAGTCACTGTTCCTCAATCAATGCATATATATGTGTTTTTATTATATAACTGCTCAGAGACTTCCAAATAAATTAAAAGGCAGTCTACGTTTTAAAACTTTTAACCATTCGAGCTTTAGCAATGCCCACCTCATCAAACCTTCCTATATGAATGAAATGAGTACATCATTTGAGAGAAGTACTCAGAATAACTGCCATTAATTAACTGCAAATTATAACACAAAAGCTATCAATGAAAAACGTTTCTTTAAAAATCATTAAGATCTATCCAAAGTAGACATTGGAATGCCCAAGAGTGGAATCCTAAGACAAGCAACTTTCCAAGTCAATTAAAACTTCTCAAGGCGGGGCGCATGGGTGGCTCAGTCAGTGAAGTGTCTGCCGTTGACTCAGGTCATGATCCCAGGGTCCTGGGATCCAGTCCCGCATCAGGCTCCTTGCTCAGTGAGGAACCTGCTTCTTCCTCTCCCTCACACCCTCCTGCTCATTCTGTCTCTCTTTCTCTCTGTGTGTCTCTCTCAAATGAATAAATAAAATCTTAAAAAAAAAAAAAAAAACTTCTCAAGGTGTTTTATATTAAGCCACTTTCAAAAGCAGTTTAAAAAACTATTCAACTTAGGATATTAACACATTTTATTCACTACCCAACTCACTTGTATCACCAGCACCTCACTCAGTACAATGATCCATGTGCTTACAAGACCTAATTGAACTTCATCTAAACATCCCTCTCCTTGCAGGGAGGCCTTCTTGAAGTCTTCTCCTAAAAGGTTTACTGGGGGCTAAAAAACTTAAATCAATGCTGCCACTCAAGTCTATGAAATGGACCAAGCTTAAACATTCAAATTAAGACAGGAAATACATGCTAAATACTATTTAGAAGGAGCTTAAATAGATTTTCTACAACAAATTCACCTTTCAGCATATAAGTAGTGAAGCTCACCCCCAATTCTATATAGAAATGTTGACCTGATCTGTGCAGGTTCTGTTTGTGTTTTAAATTATCCACTACAGTAAAGGCCTTAGGTATAGCGAAAGGCTGGAACGCATCTAAGCAAATGGGATGTGTTTTGGAACAGGCTCATTGCCAACAGGGGCACACCTGAGCTCCACCTGGGCAGACCCTGAGAAAACCAGCACATCCTCAATTAGGGCCCAAGTTCAGCTGCTCCAGAAATGCATCTAAACAACCGAAAGAAGAAGGTGGCTATCTTTCTAAAATGACAAATCAAAGGCACAGGCTGAGATCCTGCTGAAACGTCATTTGGGCTACTTGACCAGGTAGTGTAGTTACTGAATACAATATTGCACTTCCAGGGATATCGTAGGTAATTCCCTCCTACAAAGCCCTCTGACCCTTGGCATGATCAATGGGGGTTTCTCTGCCCTAATGGCTTAAGTCCCTAAGTCTGCTAACCAAGTAGTTAAACAGCAGAGAACATCATATCAAAAACTGTTTTTAAAAAATAAGAGATAAAGTTTCAGGTCATTTGGGTTTCAGTCATTCATATTTTGAGTAAAATCTGAAGGGGCACCTGGGTGGCTCAGTTGGTTAAGCGTCTGCCTTTGGCTCAGGTCATGATCCCAGAGTCCTGGGATCAAGCCCCGCATCGGGCTCCCTGCCTAGCTGGGAGTCTGCTTCTCCCTCTCCCCCTCCCTTCCAGCTCGTGCTCTCTCTCTCTCTCAAATAAATGAATAAAGTCTTTAAAAAAATGAATAAAATCTGAAGATGATATATATGAACAATAATGCTCAAATGCCAAAATGTTATAAATAGGATCCTTTGGTAGGAAAGAAGGGATTTGATTCTTTCAAGTGTTTTTCTATTTCAATTAGAATACTTTTTTTTTAATAGAGGAGTAAAAATTATAGTGCTAAATGATTCTGTCACTCTCCCCAAAGGGAAAATATTCTCCCTAAAACCATTTCAATCATTAATCTGATGTGTGATTTAGTCACAAACGTAAAACTGCTTTCCATGAAAACTTTTCTCCCCACACAGGCACCTCACTTGTGCAGTGGCCCAAATTCTAGCATCTATGTAATCTTTTTCTATTAACCAGTATTTTTAGGATGAAATACCACTTCTAAATTCATACTCAGAAGAAAGAGAGATTTGAAACATTAAATCTGTGTGGCTTAATAGCTAAGATTTGCATTTATATTTTGGAAGTGGTTTCCCTCAAACGCTAAGTGTGCACAAGAACTTGTTCAAAATACAGATTCCTGTGTCCCAGCCCCAGGAAATCAAAATCAATGGTTCTGGGTTGGGACTAGGAATCTGCATTTTAAATAAGCAGCCTGGTGTTTCTGATGCAGGTGGTCCTGAAAAATAGCACTGCAGGGAAGAGAATTCATTTCCATTACAGCTGTCCAGTCTTCAAGCCCCTTCTCCCAACTCCATGATTTTTTTTTCATTTGACACTTTTTAAACAATCCCTAGTTGGATTAGTGTTTTTCAAGGAAATCTTTGAAATGTCATTTTCACTGCAACTACAGAATGATAACAATGCCAGAAGGCAAGGCAGAGTTGGTGTAAGAAAAAGCTGAAAAGCTCACTTGCTCTAAGGAATCATTTAAAATTAGAACTGGATGGGGTCTTGATCACTCTAGGCTAACTCTCTCATTTTAATCTTTAAACAATATTTTAAGCACTCCCCTATTAATTTTGTTATCTATGTTCTCCAGTTACCTCATTCATGCTACAAAGTGAGATGGTGCCTGAAATTTAAATCAGTCTCAATAGCTCTTGCACTAGGTTTTCAGTAAGTCTTGCTTTCATTTACTGTCTCTTCCTATTTGAACTTTTTAGAATCAGAATTCTTTATTCTATATTCTACTTATTTCATTATTTTCCATAAGATGACTTAGAACCTCCTGGAAATTCCCACCCAACCACAAAGGTAATTGGTTGCACTAACTACAGTAAACTTATATTTTTAAGTCACAATTCAGATTTTCACTTAAATAACTGCAGACATGGCAGGCTACCCTGGAGTTGCCAAAGTCAATATGTTAAGTCTGTCTCTAGGGCAACAGACTAAAGAGTAGTAAATGAGGTTTTGAACTGCATTCCTGTTCATTTCTGATTTAGCAACAGGCTTCTACATGCTCCTATTATGCTCTGGCCATCCCTTTGTCTGATCTCAAAATTACATGGAGTGACTTTTTGGTTGTTGTTCTACTTTAAAAAAAAATAAAAGGATACTCTATTTCAATTTTTCTTGCTGTTTCCACATACATTATTTTTTTTTCTAATTTTCACTATCAAGTCATTACAAGCAGCTGCCCTGTACAAACACATGAACGTGCACGCGCCTCGCCACCATTTTAAAATTTTTCCATGTGAATTGAGGACTGTAAGTATTCAGTGGCTTAATTAGAAATCTGCAAACCCCTCCACACAATGGACCAGTGCTGATTCAGTAAGTACTTCCTGCTGCTTTTGTAAAAGCTCTTCCCAGTTTTTTTTTAAGCCACTACACAGATGATCTCTTTCTACCCAATTCTAGAGTTTCACAATACATCTTTTTTGTGGACTCAAGAATACACTATACTGCCAATGCCAGAATGTCAATCAATCCAAATTTTCCGAGACCATAAGTTAATAAATTTAAATTCATCTAACTATAACCAGCATTACTTGAAGGAGAAAGAACACAAAATCCAGTGTCCTAACTACCCAACTATTGAAATATTTGGAAATACTGGAAATATTTAAGATAAACTGATATGTATGTGAAGGATATCTAATAAAATAATATATAGGACAAAATAGTGCTTTTTTTTTCTGAGTTGCACAAATTTAACCAAGACACAAGGACAACCCTGCAGCACTAAGCTCTTCTAAACTTAGTCAGTGGTTTTCAGTTTTGGTGTTATAATCTCCTAACCCCTTTAACATCCTTAAATTGTGCTATAATTTATCATCTTATTAATAAGAAACAAAGAGGGTGGTACATAAGACTCAGCATGAAAAGAGATACTGAAACTGTAAAAAACCAAAAAATGTGAGTCACCCAGCGTTTAGTAAGGGTTATCCAAAAACACAGGTTACATACTTATATAAATCACTTAAAGCACAGAGGTGAATACACTACAGTAAACATACCCATATTCTAATAGCAGCTATTCCGCCATAACGACAGCATGATTAGCATCAAATATCTGCTAAAATAATACATTTATCTATTATAAACCAAATGCCTAAATTGGTCTAAATTTTAAAACAACTGGCTTATGTTTACCATAGTAAGAAGAGTAGTTTGTTTCAAAGATTAAAGGGAGAATAAACTCTTCAAACACAATATTAATTACCAACTCTCACAGGGTAGCCTCAAGAGAAGAAGTAAAATGGCATGGTCCCCTCTGAACAAACTTACTTGGGCTTAAGCCTGTGTCTATGCATGAAATGTGAACAGAAGGCCCTAATGATGGCGCATGCTCGAGTCAGAGCACAAGCCATATTAACCAATAATCTAAATCAGAGAGGGAGACAAACCATGAGAGACTCTGGACTCCAAAAAACAAACTGAGGGTTACAGAAGGGAGGGTGGGTGGGGGATGGGGTAGCCGGGTGATGGGTATTAAGGAGCACACATGATGTGGTGAGCCCTGGGTGTTATATGCAACTAATGAATCACTGAAAACTACATCAAACTAATGATGTACTATATGATGGCTAACTTAACATAATAATAATAAATTAATTAATTAAATTTTAAAAAGCAATAATCTACATATTCAAATGTTCGTGTTTCAAATCTCCATCTAAGTTTTTCTATCATTCACCTAACTCCATCGTACTTTGATAGCCACAGATGAAGTAAGCTGTGGTCTCACACCAGGCTTAGCAAAAACAGTCCAGAAAACAAAGCTCCAACTGGCCTAACATCACTAGCTATCTATCCTCAAGATCCTGTTTTTGCCTACGTGGAGAAAAACCACACAATCCAGTTATAAATATAGCAATGACAGTAAACCTTAGTTTCTGCTACAAATAATATGGTCAGAAATACAGCAAATGTAGCTGAAAGAAAAAGCAAAATCATTGTGGTAGGATGGTAATAAAGACTGTAGTCTTGTAACTGCAGGACAGCCTATAAAATGAAAATGCAATCTATAAATCATGCTTAATGCTACCAGAAACTAAAGGAAGGGCAATAGGGGAGTATTTACACAAGACCACCTTCGAAAGATTCTTCCAATCAAACTGAATCTACTGAAGAGAAAAATGGTCACATTAGTTTGTAAAGAAAGGCAGGAAAAACATCCCTGTTCATTCACCTGTACAGATATCAACTGCTGAAGTTGAAAAGAAAAACAGTTTTGTCAGGGTGTCACATCCAATGTAAGCAGTGGCAACTGAAGACCTGAAAGGTATGAAAGTACTTCAGAAACCCAGATGGCACTTCTACCTGGCCCCTGGACCTCGCCTTTAACTGAGTCATGCAAACGGTATGCGGTTAGGCAAGGTGTTACTTATTCAAGTTTTACGCTGAAACTCACATTATTTCATAACACTCAGTATAGGACTTAGCTATAGTTTACTCCAAATTGGAGTACAAAAAAAAAAGATTTCATAAAGAGAGCTCAGCTTTCCAAAAATAACATTTGGTGGTGGTGGAGGGGAGTGGTTAGCTAGAGAACATAAATTTTCCCTTGTATGGTTTAATCTTTCTATCCAGGTGTGTTGTGCAGGTATTATCACTGAAGTATCAACCTCTAAGCTAGGAGAATGTGCAATCGTGTTCATCTGCATTCTGTCACTCTGTTCTACTCCATAGACACTGTCGAGGTCATGCTTAATGGCCAAAAAATTCACTACGTGCCTAAAGGAGAAAGCAGAAAAAGATAGGCAGGCCTGAGGGTGTGATTATCTATTTAAGCATGCAACTGTATTTTAAACATAATTAGACTAATTGCCTCCCAATCTCAGCTGATGCATCTGCACCCGCGATTAATTAGAACTGATTTTAAAAGCCCTGTTTGGAATCCTTTGTTCCCTACTTCCTACAAATCAAATTACCAAGGAAAAAATTTAATTTTTCTACTTTTATTTTAAGAGAGACACAAACTTATGTTAACTAGGTCTGATCGACTAATGCTAAGTCATTTAAACTAGAAATTATTTTACTCTGAAACTAAAAGCTAATTCAAGTTCTTTCATCTATACAATAATCCCTGGTAAATACGAAAATCCTCTAAGACTGCTGTAGAAAAACTTGAATAGTTTCACAGCTCTTCCTCTAACAAGGAAAGTTAGAAGGTTAGAAGGAGATAAAGTTCCATTTTGCAGAAAAATTGAGACGTATACTATTAATGCCTCTTTTTACCATGTGCTTTATTCTTCACTGGTTTTTCTACCATAAGTCAAATGTAGTTAAGGAATTTCAAAAAGGACATTAAGACATGATGTGCTCACTGGGAAAACAGGGATGACTATAAAACAAAGACTCAGATACTCAAATTGGAGATTTGGGAGTGGATAACAGGGAGGGATAAAAACAGGCAAACAAAAAAAGTGGAGAGAGAAAAAAAGCAAGCTTGATAGTTTAGACAAAGAACTCAGTGGGTGAACAGGAGAGGTGTTCAAACTAGCTCAAGGATCTTCTCCCAAGTAAATATTTACTGAGTGAATGAATGGTGGACAACCCACAGTAACATGAGGGGTGAGTATCTGATTCAGGGGACAGTGATTAACAGAGGATACAGCCTGGTCATGTGAGGCAAGACTGCACGTGCAAGCTAGGGCCCCCGTACCGTGACCTCGTAGAAATGCCCCAAAATCGTTAGCGGGGAGTGGGGACAACTTCTAATTCTAAGTGGAAAGCAGACCGTGTACCAATAGATGGTAAAACACAGAATTATCTGTTAGTGAAAAAAAAAAAAAATACAAAGATCCATTCCTGTATCAGATGCACATAGGGCAACAATGGGAAAAATAAGTTTTCAGCAGGTTCTGACTCCATGTCAATAAGCTAGAAAAAACATACGCAGATTTAAAAACAGCAATTGGTGAAACAGGTGACTATGATCATGTTTGTAAGTGTCTACAGAGATACTTAAGTGAATTTTACATATAATGCACATAGCCATGATTAGATTAGAAAAAGAACTTCATTTCTGATATTAATCAACAGGCTCAGGACACCCAACAGAATCAACCCACGATTCAGTAGTATTATTTTGCAAAGGAAAAAACCGGATACCTGTAGGCTAATTTGAATCTACACAACATCCTGAGGAAATATTCTCAAGTCACGACACAGCCAAGATTAATAGGTGTTTCCACCCACTCCTTAAACAGTTTTAGGTACAGAAAACAATGTCACTTCTCTTCTAAAGAATATGTTAAGCATAGGAGTTGGCAGAAATATATGAAAAAGACAGTGCTCCTTCCCATGCTCTCATTATCTGGTGTTCCAGGTAGCTTTAAAAGTACGAGTACTAAAGTACACTGACACTTCAGTTATAAAGGGTGTGTGTTCATTTCCAAAAGCTAAAAACAGAGAGAGTGCTATAGTGTGAAATCATGTTGCTCATCTCTTGGATTGGGGGGAAAAAAAAGGCTCATAGAAAGATTACTTTTTATATCACTCCATATTTACCTTCATGAAACAAAACAAAATGAATTACCAAATAAGCAAATATGACACTTTAATTCACTCCTCTATAAAAATTTTCAGTGCTAACTTAGCCATCTAAATGATCGACAATCATATTCCCATTTGCCATTATTTTTTCAACATGAAGTTTCCAGAGTTACTAAGGCCAACATGTATCAAGCAAAATTCACTCACTGATTTGTTGAATAAATAAATTCTTACCGAGGGCCTATTTTGTACCAGGCAGTGTTGTAGCTCCTGGTTATGCTGACAGTGATAAATTTAATCAAAGTCCGGGCCCTCATAGAGCTTACTATTTATCGGGGGGTGGCGGGGGATGGGGGAGGACAAAGTAAACAAATATGTAATTTTAAATGGACATAAGTGCTATAAGGAAAAATAAATCTATCGGACTAGAAGACTGGATATGGTGGTCAGAGAAGACCCTTCCAAGGAAGTGACATCTGAGAAGAAATCAAACTGAAGTAAAGAAGCAAGCTATCCTGAAATCTGGGTAAAAGCAGACATTCCTTCCAGGTTCCACGGAGAACAGGTACAAATGGCCCCAAGTCTTGGTGCTTTGATGAATAGCAAGAAAACTTGGATGGCTGAAGCAAAATATATAAGCTTAAAAGATAAGGTGAAGGAAAACACATGGCTCAGTTATACTGTTTCAATCTAATGGGCCATTACATAGTTTTGAGCAAGAGAGTGTCATCTCACACTGAGATGTAAGGAACTCTAGGAGACACAAGTGGAAGAGGAAGATTAGTCAGGAGACTATTCCAAGAGTTAAAGCTTAATCTGATATTCCGTAAATGCTTTAAACCCTTTAGATTTTGCAGGGGTTGAGGAGCTAACTTCTTAACTTTAATTCTGTCTAAAGAAACAGAAAGATGTTTATATACTTTACACCACACATCCCTCTCAGTGACTTTGTTTGAATAATTGAAAACTATTGTTTCAAATAATCTCAGTCAAGCAGCCTTAAAATCATGCACAAAACAAGATGACCATCCTCCTATCTTTTATTATAACTACATGAAAGTCATGTAGGAGTGAATAGTTCTTTTGTCCTTAAATAGGCTATTTGAAAAACAGAAGCATACTGTCTTTTATTGTCAATTCATGGTTCACAAAGCCTCTGAGGTTGGCTTTCGTCCTTCAAAAGCTTTTAATGGACAGGTACATTTAAGCCTTATTTTATGGACTGTGAGAAATGGAATGCACTGGGAGCGGTCCACATCTCCCTTTTATGAAAGGAAAAAGATATCAGCAATGCAGAGTGACCTCACCTATAAAGAATGCATCAGTGACATGGAACAAAGGTGGCTTCCTTCGTAAGGAAACACAATCTCTTTCAGAAAACTGCTTCATTACTTTTGAATGATTTAGGGCTGCACAGTCTACTAGAAACAGTTCCAATCTTTAACCTCTATTTATTTTATTAACAAAACTGTCTGTGATACCATTCTTTGTTCAAACCTTAAGGAAAAGCCTAGTGTATTCATTAATCAAACCTGTACACTATTCAGATCACCTTTGATCATATGTGTTCGTGCCAAATAAAGGTATTTATCAGCTGGAGACTGTAAATGATAGATTGCATATCTAAAGAAATAAGGACTCTGGTATGCTGTCCAGAGACTCAAGAATTTGTAAGATGTGGAAAATAAAGGCAATTAACCCCATGTTTCAGTATATAAAAGGAAGCCTAGCATTTTCATATTTTAAGGCATGCTGAGTTTTCCAGCTTAAGAGATTATAGCTTACTTTTTCAAACAGTGATATCAATGCAAAACAAGTTATTTGAGAACAGAATGAATTCATACACTGCTAACCCAGATGCAACAAACAGAACAGAGTTACTAAGACATTAGTTTACTCAAGTTCATTAGTTTGCTCAACTGATTAGTTCACTCAAGATCACAAAACATCTTGTTACATATTTTCCCTTAAGGTCAGAAGTCAAGTATTTATTTTCTTGAATCCAGATATACATTGTTCCATAAGATCAGCTTTTTTTTTTTTTTTAAGATTTTTATTGTCAGCAAGAGACAGAGAGACAGAGACAGAGAGCATGTGCGCACACAAGCAGGGGGAGCCACAAGCAGAGGGAGAAGCAGGCTCCCCGTAGAGCAAGCGAGGAGCCTGATACAGGACTCGATCCCAGGACCCTGGGATCATGACGTGAGCCAAAGGCAGACGCTTAACTGACTGAGCCACCCAGATGTCCCAGATCAGCTCTTAAAATGATTTCATGACCATGCGAAAGTGATTTTGGGGTCAAACTAAATTTGCTACTATTTTTATCCTAAAGCTACAGATACATCATTGCAATCTAATTGCTTACCACCTATGCAGACCGTATTATCCAGTGCACGGCTGCCACTAATCAGCAACTCTGCATACTTGTCAGATGACACTCAACTGACTAGGAAAATTAAGTATCAAACTATGAATCCAACTTTGGCCTCAATCTAACCCACCTATTCTATTCTTTGGTTTAATATCCCAGTATGTTTAATAAGAGTGCCAAGAAATGGTGACCTTTCACTCCAGACACAGAGAAGAAATGTGTACCAAACGACTGATAACATGCATGCATTAAACACAATCTCTGTTTTCATACACTCTCAATTTCAACATATATCACTAAACTAAGCCATGTTAAATAAATCCCAAGCTGGTCAAAAAATCCCAGTTACAGAAGGGCTGGGTGGCTTAGAGCATGGCTGCATTTACAGACAAGACACTAGCTAATTGCTAATGATGTGTACTCCCTGCCCAGATACTGACCTGACACCACTAAATTGGAAGGAGAAAAAAGCCACCAGCAGGGGCTGACCAATTTACATATCAGGTTAATGTAAAAAATAAACTTGCCTCTCAGTCCAGGAAATAAAGAAAGCTGGGATCACAAAGAAGAAACATACATAAACCTAGCAACACACACAAATTTACATAATAAGTATTCACAGAGCACTTTTACCCCTTCCACACAAAGCTCTTCATTCACTGCATACCTAAAAACCACAGCGTGACACATTTCTAAAGTTACCAAGCCTTCCTAACCTGCCGTTCCTCGAGATGTGCCATTCTCTTTCATCCATCATGAAATGTTGGGTGGACCTAGTGTTACTTATTTGTAGGTATCACGTAGCTTAGGTCTCCTGAGAGAACTAATAATAACTCCAGTATTTTCATGAATTACAGTTAAATATTTGATACATCAGCAATCACAGAATATCAGCCTTGCAGATATCTGACCTAGAGAGCCTGGGGTCCTTGTCATGTTTCACATCATAGCTGGCTGACTTACAATTTGAGAATTGGAAAGAGTCACTTAGGGGTAATTTATTATCCTGTCTTTCCTCCCCTCCTTTCCACTTCATTCTCGAGAATTTTAATTTTATTTTGAATGTGCATGTTGCCTCTTATGGGAATTAGAATGTGGAAGTGCTATTATAAACCACATCATTACCTGTGCTTCCTACCATCCATAGGATTACCTACCACAGGAATTACTTAGTATATAGATAATCTGCATCAAAACAGAGGCTTTATTACATGTAACGTTTGCATTCCAAAAGTAGATATACAAGTAGAGAAATCACAAGGTGTTTGGTAAAGATCAACATGACTGTTGGATAGCTAATTCCTATTAGATCCATTCCATTTTCCTCTATGTCAGAACAATGAGGTGCTTGGGGGATAGGAGATAGTATTTTAACTTTCCTAAGGCTTCTGATTCAATTCGGCAGAAAGTTCTTTCTAATAAACTAGGAAAACATGATTTCCAGACCACCATGGTGGGTGTAACACAAATGTTTCGAGGGCCACCCTCAAGTGACCTGTTATTCAGGATCCAATTACAGCCAAGTTTCATGAGGGTTTACCCAGCCTTTGGGTAATACTTTCATTGCTGGCTTAAGTAACGGAGAACTGAATATGATTAAGCGCACCAAAAATATACATGTGGTTAGGCACTTTCTCTTACGAAGATGTGAATGTATGTGTTCAAATGAATTTTGGGATTCTGGAATGCAAAGAATCTATCAACCCCATCAAGATGTGCTTACTGAACTGAACACCTAGTTTTCAACAGCAAAGAACGGAAAAAGAGATATAAGAGTTCCCGCTCTCAAGTTACCTACAACTTGGTTCAGGAGACAAAACTAAACCACAATTAATCAGAGAACAATCAAACACCAAATAAGGACAGAGGATACTCAAATATGACAAACAGGTTATATATGTGTTTAAGATCAAGCATCCCTATAATTACAAATATCCATTAAAGAGAGAGCATTTTGAATTGACATTTTTCTGTTCCCGTTGATAGCTGCGAATTGCTGCGAATTGCTGACGCTACCATAAGGATTACAGAAACAACAGGGGGCAGTTTAATTAGTAAGGCAGTAAAAACTAACCACTCATATAAGAGATGGGGGAAGCAAATTCATATAAAAGAAACTGAGGGTCTAGGCAAAGTATGAATCAGCAATACAGTGAGTTATTTTTAAAGATACGTAGCATCAGGAAGTAAAACCAAGCAACATGCTGAGGAGGATCATGTGATAGCCTTCCACAGCGTGATGGTCTATTCAGACCTTTATTACCACGCTAAGAGCTATTCTGGACCTGAACCCAAGCAAGATGAGCAGAAGCTGGAGAGCGTCCAAAGGAGAACGACTAAAATGATTAAAATGTTAGGAAATGAGTCCTAAGAGGGCATGTAAAGAAAATGCAGTTATTTAGGCCAGATAAAAGATGGCTAAGGGAGGAGGTCTGGCTGCACAGCCGCATGCAAGGTTACGAAGGAGAGTATACAAGGGAGCACTTCTTTTCCATTAAGGATGAGACTAGAGGAATGGGATTAAATTGCAAGGACAGGGATTTGTATTTGATACAAAAGAAGGAACTTCCTGGCAATGAAGCTTGCAAATCACAGGAATAAGTTACCAACCAGTTTTTGAAATGCCCTTTTCGAGAGGCTTTTTAAATGCAGTAGATGACCATCTTCATAAAATGTTCACTCAGTGTCCTTTTTTACCCTTCGAACTCAGGAAGTGAATATTTTAACTATAAATAGAAGCTCCATTAAAAAAAAAAATACTTGCTTAAAGTTGAAGCATAGCAAGGCTCTTCACTGTTGCAGCATTTTAAAAATTCATCAAAAAATTATGTTACATAAATGCATTTATTTAGTCAGAGATGGCTCTAATCACATAAAAATAGCAATGAGTTGCTCTAGATAGGAGATATAAAAATAATGAAAACATGATTAAACAGACCAGTAATATCTACTTACGGAACACAATCTTGACGCTCTATGGAAGGAGGGGCGGGAAAGGGTACGAATGGTAAACAAAAATCAGCCACAAAGGAATAAAACACACACACATTCTATATCCAACAGTGGCATTAAAGGACCCATGTGAGGGCATAAAAATCCTTCCTAACACTAATTTTTAAAAATTAGTGCACTGAACAAAGACTGCACTACAAAGCACATCTAGTTTCCCTTACAGAAGTTTTAGAGATCTAAGTCTTTTTAATACTACAGCAAAGAACAAAATCAAAGATCAGTTTTCCACATTATTTGAACTATTATTTTCCCCACAGCAAGAATGAAGGCAGGAAGGAAGGCAGGCAGGCAGGCAATGAAAACAGTCACAGATGGTCTAACATACAATGAATTCCGCTGGCTGGGTCTCTTATAGGATGAGAACAGGAAGAGGTACGAGAGATAATGTTGCTCACCATCTCCTTTGACAGATGAGGCCCCGAGAGCCAGTGTCACAC
Source organism: Ailuropoda melanoleuca (assembly GCF_002007445.2). Lineage (NCBI taxonomy): Eukaryota > Metazoa > Chordata > Mammalia > Carnivora > Ursidae > Ailuropoda > Ailuropoda melanoleuca. The sequence goes on along the minus strand of NC_048222.1, from coordinate 88,592,825 downwards.
CACGGTTAGTGGTAGAAGCAGGATTTAAACCAGATATTTAGCATCGTGTGCAAGCACTACCTGATGAACAGCTTGTGTACCTGAAGTCTGTCTGTCGAAAAGAGAACAAAATCTCCCGTGGCATTAACATCGTAAATATGGATTAATTAAATGACCAGACTATACACGCCCACATGCACATGCAAACGCATACATACACACACACACACACACACACAAATGCACACAGGTTATTTTATAATATAACTGATACAAGGTACAAAGTTCTAATTTCTGGAAAAAGAAAAAAGAGAAGGTACTAACATTTATTGAATGTCATTAACTAGGTCCTAGGCACTTAACATTCTTTTATCTCATACAATCCTCACAACCCTGGAAAGCAAATCTTCATCATTTTACAAATGAAGAAATTAAGCTAATGAAGTAGCATGCCCAAAAGCCACACAGATAACAAAGAAAAGAGGAAGGTCTGCCTCATGCTAAACCCCCTGCCTTTCCTACTACATCACATTTTCTCTCCAGCAAAAACCACAGAGCCCACAGAAAGAAGCATTCAGAGGAAGAAATCAATTCTCTTGCATTTTGCCTGAAAATGTTTGAAAGAGCTTCTGTATTCTTTGGCATCTTCCCCATACTTGATGAAACTTTCTTCTATTCCCTGGGCTCGCTCACACTGCCCTCAGCTAGGATGACCATATGGCCTTGTTTGCCCCAGACAGACCCAGTTTACCCCCGTTGACTCTGCAAAATTATCAAAAGCATCCCTTCATGCTCAAAAGTGTAGAGGATAAATTACATGGTCACCCCCATGTAAGCCCCTCACTGCATTCCCTTCATCCAGGCTTGTCTGACCTCAGAGAAGCACAGTTCCTTCCATCTCTCCCTTTTAGCATAAAGGATCCTGTCCATCAGAGTGGGTGTTCTTGAATCAGTAAGAATTGGAAAAGCGACATATTTCGATGATTTCTTACCCTTCCAAAGAGCAGAACATTTTAATACATGAACAACCTCCAACTGTCAGAATTTTAGGCAGTGTGATGACTACATGAAGGTAATATTCAGGTATAACAGAGGTAGATCATTTCAGGGAGAAGAGGCCCATCAGGCAAACCAGCCCTGCTTGGGCCTGATCCCAAATCAGGCTTCCCTACCCTGTCCTTGCTTTTCTGTTCTGCCTTACATCTCAACTCCCAGATTATCTGGCAGTTGCTCTGAAGGTTCCTGCGGCAGCCCTGAAGCTTCTCAGAGGATATAAGAGTCTGGTGTCCACGGTGACTTTGAGAGGCACCCTTCACCTCATCGCACCAAGAAGACATCCAGACACCAACCTCAGTTTGTTCTTCATGTTCAATGTCAAAGTGGCCTTTGCTGGTGTAATTATTTCAAAAAAGTCAGGGAAGCAAAGGAACTTGGATATCAGACAAGCCCTCATTTTGCAAAAGGAAACCACAGCCTATAAAAGAGAAATCACCCGCATAAGGTCATACAGCCAGGAGTAGAAACCAGGTCTCCGTCATTCTCGTCACCATGTAGGTGATCCCCAACTTTTACACAGCATACATTTTCATACTCCTACATTGACACCCAATACTTTTTTGACATCGGAGTGGGACTTTCTTGGAATAGATACACATTTCGAGCTGTCACATGATGGTGCCTTTCAATTAACACTCCAGTTTCAGCTGCATCACTGTCTTTGTACAACAGAATTCAGGTTTTTAATATCATCTAATGTTCTGGATTTGTTTTATAAAAATGAAAAGAGAAAAATGAAAGTGTTAATTCCAGCGCATAGTATCATGTACTATGAAATACTAATGCTGAATGAAAATAATTAGGCCCACCAAAAATGGCAAAAATATTTAGCCTACAGACTTAAGCTCTTCAGCTGTGTTAAACTGGAGGAAAAAAGTAAAAACATATGAAATACTAGAAATAATTCATCAAAAGTGCGCTTAAAGGGGCGCCTGGGTGGTACAGCGGGTTAAGCGTCTGCCTTCGGCTCAGGGCATGATCCTGGCGTTGTGGGATCGAGCCCCACATCAGGCTCCTCCACTATGAGCCTGCTTCTTCCTTTCCCACTCCCCCTGCTTGTGTTCCCTCTCTCGCTGCCTGTCTCTGTCTCTGTCAAATAAATAAATAAATAAATCTTAAAAAAAAAAAAAGTGTGCTTAAAACACAAGCTTAACGGGAAAAACTGAGATTTACTAACTACCTGTCACTTTGAATAAGCTGAGCAAATAAAAATTTGCTTGAAATTTAACTTTTTTACATATAATATTTAATCTGTGTGTTAAAGAACTTTTAAAATTCTTTAAAAACTAAGTAGTTATGTAATTAGGAATGTACATATGTTTTTAGCTCTAGAGGAACTGTATCTCCTTATAACAAATCAATGTTCAACTTTTAAACATTAGTGCTCAAACGCACTTCCAAGAATCTTATAAAGATGCCAGGGGTATTAGTATCACACACTGATATTCTTACTCTACTTGCTATTGTTTTATGGGGGGCGGGGGCATTCCTCACATAAATTAAAACTAGATATGGAGCACACTATAATAACCTTCAATTTTATTTCTGTGTAATTCTTCATTGCTTAGGACCACTCACTACATCTTAAAATAGTGAAAATCTACTCCTGTTTATTCATTGCAACGTTATAAACAATAAATATATACTGTTTCAAAAGATTTTTTCTTATAAAAATTAGGAATTTTTTTATTTCCTTAGACTAACAGAAAAATGCTCAAACCTGACAGTCTTTGCCTTTCCGCACTATATTTAATATAACTTAAAAATTCATTTGCACATCCTCCTACTACTCCCTTTTATCCACGTTTCACAACTCAAATAGTCTACTACTTAACTGCTACTGTCAACCATTTGAAATGGCACCTCCATTCCCCTCCCTGCTACCCCGGAAGAGCCCACTCACACATTTATCTTTAACATGGTTGTGTTTACCGATACCCATATGTCACCATTCATGAAGCAACTGCTACCGTCCTCTTGACTAAGCATTGGCAGGCACATAGACTACAAAGGATTGCAGGACCACAGGAAGGGTGATTGGGGCTCAGATTTTTTCTTTTTAAGGTTACTACTTTCAAGGTCTCTGAAATTTAAAAAAAAAAAAAAAAAAAAGGTGGAGAGATAGACACATTCTGATAAAAGCTTCGGGAGGTTGAGGGTCTAAGCTGCACAGTGAGGGAGCCTTACTAGCAAAGCTGTTTCCAGGTGTAGTGTCTCAGTCACAAGCACACCTCACTACCCTGTGTTGCTATGTAAGAGAGGCTTGCCTGACTTCACATCGGATTTGATACCTGAGTTCCTCACTGTACTATGCCGCTATACGTAATATTTCCATCACAAGTATTCCTCCTACTCGTTGAACTACATATACTACGCTGCCCTACTACTGTGGGTCCTCATAAAGAACCCTGCTAGACAGTGAATTACAAAATCATTTGTCTTTTGAACCCAAAATGAAAAAGGCTTTTCATGTATTGTCTCAGGTTTACTTAAACCATATTAATGCAATGGACTGGAGAGGGTATGGATTAATAAGCAGAGCGAGTGCCTGACGGTGGTGGGGGAAAGCAGGAATTCTTCCCAGCAGAGGAGGAGAGTTCAGGAATGGAGGTGCACAAAGAGGAGCCAGGAACTCTTGGAATGATGAAGTGGAGGCAGGTATTAACAGATTGCCCCTACCTTTTTTCTATTTTTAATTTTCCTTTTCCCCAGACTAGAGTCAAATTATGGGGCAAGTGAGCAATTTGTGAATGCAACCTGGAAAAATAGCTCAAGGAAGGAAATGGAATGGCACAGGAGTCCTGCTCTCCTCCTCCCCCTTTCTATTCCAACATTTCTTCCATTTCCCCCCTCTTAGCCACTTGGAAAATGCAGACCATGGTTGCATGACAGAACAATGCAAGGTGGCTAGAAGGCAGAAAAGTGAACAAACTACAGAGGTTCCACACCAGCAGAGGCTGGAGCTCAGGATGGGGGGCTGAAGCCAGAGAACCAGCGGCAGAGGTGGGACTTTCCAGAGAGCAGGAAGCACAGCAGCAAGGGCTCATGACTAAAGCAAAGCTAAACTTTATCTCATTTTCCTCCCTTTCTGTCCAGCCAGAAACAATAAAATAATCTCCTTTTCCCTTCCTCTCTTTCAGTCAGCCACAGGAGAAATAAGGGCTGAGGGAATGGTAATCAAAATGGGGGAAATGCGGAAAGAACCCCCAGGATTAGGGAAAGAACCCTCCAGGGTTAGCCGCAGAGAATGAATATTCATCGTTTCTCACAGGTAAGGGACCAAAACAACTGAGCACATGTCCTCATCTTGCATAGCTCTACATTTGTTTTGTGATCTTTTAAATTTCTTCTCAATTATTTAGTTCTTGTCACCCAAATAGAAATGATATTACATCCCTTCTGAAGATTGATCATTTTTATAGTAATGATACTAATAATAATACATCCATTTGCATTGACTTTATAATTTTCAAACTGCACGTCAATTCTCGCATTCATCTACAAGGCAACCTATTAATCGGTAGAGAAAGTGTCAACCCATTTTTATAGATGGTGAGGAAATAGCACAAAGAAAGGGATTAAGGACAGATAAATTGTTGAGAAAATTTACAGTAAGGATCCTTAGAAGCTGATTAGAATTCACATCACTCAATCATCCGTTCCTGCATTCATTTAATCTGTTATGAGTTGAATTGTGTCCCCTAAAAATATACGTTCAAGCTCTAACCCCCAATACCTGTGAATGTGACTTTATTTAGAAATACAGTCTAGCTGATGTAATCAAGTTAAAATGAGGTCGTATTGGTTTAGGGTAGGCCCTAATCCAATGACTGTGTCCTCATAAGAAGAGGGAAATGTGGACACAGACATGCTGGGAAGGAATGTGAAGATGGGGGCAGAGACTGGACTGCTGTATTTACAAGCCAGGGAACACCAAGGACTGCCAGAACCACCAGAAGCTAGGAAGACGCAAGAAAGGATTCTCCCCTGAAAGTTTCAGAAAGAGCAGGGCTCTGCCAATACCCTGATTTCAGATTCTGGCCTCCAGAATTGTGAGAAAATCAGCTTCTGTTGTTCTAAGCCACCCAGTTTGTGGTACTTTGCTATAGCAGCTCCAAGAAACTAATAAACATTCATTCAACAAATCTCTTTTTGAGTGCATCCTATGCGCCAGATACCACAAAGGGTTCTGAAAAATGTGAGATGAACCAAACTCAGCAATCCTTATCATCCCCCACCCCCGCCTCAACTCCCTGCATGGAGCTGGGGGACCTAAGGTTCTGCAGTTCTGTGCTAAAGAAATAAAGCCCAGAAAAGCCAAACAGCCAGTTGATGACAGCATTGGAGCAAGAGGCCACAATCTCTGACCTCCAAACCACACTCCTCCATCCACCAAGCTAAAGAAGGTCTGGTTTCCTGGTCTACTGTCACTGAGCTTCATCTGTCCCTTTAAAACAACAACAGTGAGCACAGCAAGGGCAGTAAGGACACAAGTACCTCCACTTAAAAGCTGTCCCTGTTATAAGCAGCATGAAGACCCAGGAAGAATGTCTGTCACTTCAGTAGAGTGTGTGTCTGATCTTGGGATCAGACAGGGTAGGGTGGAACCCTATCTCCATCACTTTCTAGCTAGGAGACCTAGAACAAGTTATTCTGCCTTTCTGCCATCCTTTTCACATACATAAAATGAGAATGATGGTACAGAATGCCCTCTTGTACATGAGTGAAAGTAGATACGGAAAGCTACGAAAGATTTATCATTAAACAGAAAACCTCAAATTGCAGAAAAGCACATACAATGTCATCCTATTTCTATTAATTTTTTTTTTCTGGGAAAAAAAACAAAAAACAAACAAACAAACAAAAAAAAACCTCTTCACAGTAGTCATTCCTGGAGATTAAGAATGGAGAGATTAGAAATCTTGATTTTCTCCCTTACATCCTTATCCACCATTAAGTTTCTTACTATGAGCGTGTATTACCTTAATTTTTAAAACAGGGAGAAAAATCCTAGTCATTTGAAAAGAATGAAGCATGATAATTCAATGAGTTGTTCACTTAAAATAGGTGCACTTATCTGCATGTGTATTATATCTCAATAAAGAGGTGTGGAGTTTTCAATGAGACAGATATACGTGCTCAGACATGAAAAGGTTTCCCAGATATATTAAATGTACTATCAAATCAACAGATACACAGAGCATGAAATTCCACATACGTAAAAAAACAAAAAACTGTATATATATACACACACAAATGTATATGTAGAGATGTGGAATGATATACACACCGCATAACATTATACATCTATATTGTTGAATTTTTTTTTTTACCACCAGAATGTTTACAGGAACTCATTTTGAAATTTACATTCTTTTTAACTTTTTAAATAATAGTACTTAACCCCACAGGGCTGTTGCGAAATTTACATAATGGTCACATGATACTTTGTGTAATATAAAAAAGAGTCATTAGGCATTTCTTTTTTTAATTACTAATCAGTATGCACTGCAGACTGATTTCCATCCCTGCCTTCTATCCCAGTTCCAAATTTCACCCTTGAGCCCTAGCCATTGAGCCTGACTGTGGAATAAAGTCAAGTCAGGGACAGGATGCACATAAGGGCACAGCAAGGGTCAAGAATGAAATGATAAATAAAAGACATCAATAATTTCTGCCATAGACATTGGCAAAAACAGTTTTCTATTTTAACTCAGCCATTCAGAAACAGGCACACGTCTCCCTCATCCAAACCACCAAATGAAGACATCAATTCCTATGTCGGTGTTGGATGAGTCTTCCACGGAAGGGAAGCACATCCTGCCCTGTCCCTCCTAATCCACACTCACTCCACTCTCTGACCAGGCACTTAATCCAGGCGCCACAATAATGAACTTCACTACAGAGATTTACTCCATTTCTTATCCCATAGCTTCACTCTATGCTGCCTTATCTGTTGTTTCTTGTGTTTTATCTCCCCATAATGTAAACTCTTTTTCAACAAAACATGCATTAAAGCCACCTCTGTCCTGGGACAGATCATAGCACAGAACCGAGCCAGAAAAAAATTCTCCACAGGTACCTGTTCACTGACTGGAGGTTAAAGATGGCCAATGGGGCAATTCATAGCACTGGTTTCCCACCCTCTACCTGGAGCCACACTGTAGACCTGACTTTCTCCCTACCCTTCCTTCAATTCTCTTTCTACCACCTCTCCTTTGGGTAATGACTCAGACACTACAACGTCTAGTAAAGCACCCTCTCCAAACTCCACTCACAGAAGAACCTGAGAGATAAACAAGCAGTAATAGTTCTCTCCTCCTGACACTTCCATCTCTCAACCTAAAATTTTCTGTGTTTCTGGTTTATTGTCCCATAAACCTCCTGTTTTGTGAAACTATGCCAGGCCACATGGGCAGTTGAGGGGGAACTTCTCAAAGTTACTGCACGTCCAGGGGCGCCTGGGTGCCGCAGTCATTAAGTGTCTGCCTTTGGTTCAGGACGTGATCCCGGCGTTTTGGGATTGAGCCCCACATCAGGCTCCTGTGCTGGAAGCCTGCTTCTTCCTCTCCCACTTCCCCTGCTTGTGCTCCCTCTCTCGCTGGCTGTCTCTGTCAAATAAATAAATAAAATCTTTAAAAAAAGTTACTGCACATCCAGAGTAAAGAGCACAGAAGGCTTGGACCACTGCAGGTCTTTGGGGAAACCAGGATGAAGGGACCGGCAGTGGACTGAGGCCATTCCAGAGGATGACCTTTAGGAGTACATGCACAGTGAGTGTATTAGTTTTCTTGGGCCGCCCTAACAAAGTAATACAGATTGACTGGCTTTAACAACAGATGCTTATTTCATTAGTTCTGGAGACTAGAAGTCTAAGAGCAAGGCATCAGCAGGGTTTGTATTCTTCTGCAAGCCTCTCTCCTTAGTTTGCAGATATCCATCTTTGTGTGTCTTCACATGGTCTTCCTTCTGTGTCTCCCTGTGTCCTAATCCCCTCTCTTACAACAATACCAGTCATGGGGCACCTGGGTAACTGGGTTAACTGTCCAACTCGGTTTTGGCCCAGGTTATGATCTCAGGGTCATGAGTTCAAGCCTCACATTAGACTTCATGCTGAGCATGAAGCCTGCTTAGTATTCTCTCTCCCTATCTGCCCCTCCCCCCTTCTCTTTCTCTCTCTCTCAAAAAAAAAAAAAAAAGAATACCACTCATATTGTGGATTAGGGCTCCACCCATATGACCTCATTTGACCTTAATCACCTCTTTAAAGTTGCTCTTCCCCAAACACAGTCACATTCTGAGGTACTAGGAGAAACAACTTCATCTTATGAATGGGGGGGGGGGTGGGTAGACACAATTCAGCCCATAATAGTCAGCAATAGGGAAAGGGAGAGAAAGCGATGAGTGCAGCTATAGAGAAACGAAAGCATACTCTACATTTGCAGAAGGAAATTTCACTTTTCCCCCTCAAATTCCATTTCTTCTCTCTCAGTCCTTTGACACCAAACTCCCATTTCCGCTCTGAGCCCTGATGATTGTCTTAGTCCCAGTGATTCATCTTTTAATCCCAAATGCAGAGTACCTACTAGCTATACCACTCCTATGGCCCTTAAGCCCCTGTGGCCTGTGGTGGCTCTTGATGCCTTGTACATTACTGCACTCATCTCAGGTCACTACCCCTGTCCCTTTCTTAGTCCACATTCACCTCACACTGGTTCTTCACAGGATCCATACCCTGTCCCACTACAGATCAAGATCGTTGGAATACACTTCCCCCTGCTCCTTCACCTGCCCAGCCCTCTCTCAACTAATTAATATCATTTTATCCTTAAGATCTCAGCTCAAATGCCTCTTTCTCAAGGAAGCTTTTGAAGACACCACACACACACACACACACACACACACACACACACACACACACACATTTACCCTCACACTAAACACAGGTCCTTCTCCTATCCTCTCCCCTAGCTTTCTGTCATAACACTTACCAAGTTTAATTACATACCTGCATTGTTATTATGTTATTAATGTGTGTCTCTCCCACAAGATTGACACATACTCATAAATTCATAAGTGGAATCTGTATCTGGTTTATCCATCATTATCTACTGAGCAGCTAGAACAGTGCCTGGCACCCAATAGGTGCTCAATAAATATTTGCTAGCTAAAGGAAAGAATAAACAAAGGGTGAATTAGTGTAAATCAGTGGTTATGTGGATCTATTTTTGCTGAATAAACTCACTTTGAGATAGAGGCAGTGTGAAATCATTAATAATTCCTAGACAGACAGATAGGTGCACAGATATGAATAGATCTTGAACCAATGGAGCCACTCATAGAAAGCAGAAATTTAACTGTTCTATGTCATAATTCTATAGAAATTACTTAAACAGGTTTTCCATATGGAATTCTGCATGTATATTATATTTTTTTAATATATTATCTATTTTGTGCAGGTATTTTTGGTCCCTTTAAACAGGTATCTGCAGTCCCCCTCTCCCTGTGGCTCATTCCACCACTCAACTTTGGCCTAAAACCAACAGGAATTCTTTACTCGGGGTAAAGAACTGATGGATTCCCATGGAGACTCCAAACACTTTTCCATTTTCTCCTTCATATTAGGCAGGAAACACTAAAATTCTGTGTCACACATTGGAAATGCTCGTATCTGCTGATAACACTCAATATACCTCGGCTAAATGCATGAGGAAGCCACATGGTCACAATCTAATGGAACATAATACATAACTAATACGCTGAAGCAACATTCCACATGTTATCACTTTCAGCTTTATGCAACATGTGGCAACAGGCTCATGCACCATTTGGTTGTGTCAGAACATCTAAGAGAGGAGAATGCATGTTTGGGATTTATTATGGTCACTCACCTCAGGAAAGTGTCCAAAGGAGTGCATTACAACCTCCACATGTCTATATGTTATAGATTTCTTTCTTAAAAGGAGTATTTTCTGACATGTATTTATCTTTCAGGTACTTGAACTATTTGTGCAAACCTGGTTGTTTTGAATACTTGAAAGCAAAAGGTACCAGTAACTGCTAATGAGAAATTATTTTATGATAGAAAATAAAACTACTCTTTTTATAAGTATTGCAGCATTTTCATGAACTCAGATTATTAAGTAATTTTGTTTCTTGTTTTGTCCTCTGTTCTCTGTCTCCACACCCCCTGAAGTAACAAATATCACCTTCTGTTCTATTAACCTCAACTATTTGATCTAAGTTGTTAAGACTCAAGTTCACCAGGGCTTCTCAGTGAATAATTTTCCTTGCTAGAGAAAAAACATGAAGCAAATTCGGAATTCATATAAGCCAGAAAAATAACAGTATCATCATCGAAATCTCAAAATAATTTACCCGAGAAAAGTGAAGCTCAACTTTGAGAGCTTAGCAGTTGAAATAAATGAACATTACAGCATTACATAGTCAATTTCTATGTTAGAAAGAAAACTTAAAATTCAAAGGACATTAGGTGGAATGCTTAAGCCCTTTTCTTAAATTCCTTTTTATCAGTAATCAAACATTCAATGCATTCCTCACAACAGGTAAAGCAATGTGTCAACAACTAAGATACTTCCATTCATAGCCAGAAGCTACAACTCCCCTAGTCTAATTAACAAGGAAACAAAATCTCCAGAGAAGCAAATCAACCCCCTCATTAAACTAAGCAGACCTGGGTCAGGTGTCTCAGAAATGACCAACTTGATCACTGGTTGTGAGGTTAAAATATTATGACTCTATACACTAGTCGATGCACCAGTAAACTCCATAAAATAAAGGAGCTCCAAGAAAAGTGCTATAAGCAGACCAACCTCACAATACGTGGGCTTCAAATACGCAAAGAAAACTTCCCTAACCCAAAGTTCTCACTATCTTAAAAAATAATAATAATAATTAAATACAAATCAAAAGAAGCCTGATAGCCTAGTAAAGAAATTGCTTCCTAGTAATTAAAACCCTTTCCTATTTTCCATCTAGTGATATAAATACTTTGTATCATTTTAAAAGATGAGCTTGAGAAGGAAGTGAGGGAAGGGTATAGCCTCTGATATTCACATCTGTGAATTTATACTAATGCCATCCCAATGGCTGTTTTAGCACTGGGGAAAGTCAGTTATGAGTGTTTACCATGAATATTTGAAAAAAAATTCTTATCCAAATTAACTTCTTTAAAAATATATTTTATCAGTTTGGCCAATTATTGAAATTGTTTCTTCCAACAAAAATGAAATTGTTTTAGTTGTCTGATGCCCATAACTACTTTTTATTTTTACAAAAATGAAAAAAATGTGTCTTACTGGAATGCCATCATCCACAACATAATATAGATTTATTCAGAATACCTTACCTTCTAGGAATTTAAAATATGGCAACTGTCCAAATATTTAGCTTCATTTAAAATTATTTCAGCCCAAACCCAAAACCCAAGAAAAATGATTTTGATGAAAACATTTCATTTCACTCCCTGTAAAACCCAACATAAAGCTAGATTCTCTGTTACACCGTAGTCCTAAATGACATTTCGTTGCTACAGCAACGAAACTCGGCTACCTGTGGCCATGATTTGTTAAGAATTCCTCCAACCAGTAAATTCTGTGCTGTGCATTCATAAAACCAAGAGAATGGCTAGAATAGCTCAATGCAACATAAAAATTAAGGTTTAATTTCCTACTTATGATTCACCTACATACATATTTATATCATATATGTACACACATATACATAATTATGGTTCTCCCAATTCCACGAAAAAGGGGAAAATCACACCAAATTTCCATTTTAAAATGGATACCAAAAAACTGCTTTGTTTTAGATTTCAGTGAATAATTGCTACCTGCTTCCCAAAATTTATCTTAAAAGGTAATAGAGACCATGGGGAGAGAATTTTTAAAAACAAAAATTTGTTATTTATATCCACTCTCATTCCAAAAGGAAAAAAAAAATCCTGAGGCATAATTTCCTATCTGTTTCAGTAAGTCTGGCTTCTTTAGCAATGAACTGATTTAGGAAGTATCAAGCTAAAGCATAAAGAAAAAAATGCAGTTGTCACCACCTTTATTCACCAAACTGCTACTGCAGGCTACTCACCCTCACCGGGGGGCTCCAGGCTTGCACCCGTGGCTGCTGTCCGCCCTGGGAGCTCTGCAAATCTTTTGAGCTACAGTTAGCCGCAATGCTGCTCTGAGCCCTTAATGCATTTGTGCAGTTCGTCCCACTGCCCCCACCAGGGCCAGGTTTCCAAGGCCTCTGCTTGATGCCATCCAGAAGTCTGACCAGCAGGATGTTACTTGGAAGCTCCTCAACACCCGAGCCAACAAGAGTCCTGCACTCGGGACATCTGAGTTCATTTCGGGAACCTACAATCCCCAACAAACATCGTTTGCAAAATGTATGCTGGCAAGGCAAGACCTTTGCCGAAGCGTCAAGCCGCTCTAGACACACAGGACACTCCAGAAGATCCAACAAGGCAGATTCATCCATCTTTATCTAGTTTACTGAGAAAAAAGCTTCAGAAATTTTCATAGTTGTGTGCATCCCTTAAAGTGATTCATGTAACATCCATTTCAGACTTTGCTCTGGAGTAATGGGAGAGGGGGAGGAGAGAAGACAGAAAATTAGTATTGTTGTTTGGGGAAAAGGTTCACAGAGGAGCCAAGAACCAAAAAGTACACAAAAGTGCTTCCTCTGAATAGTGCAGCTTTGCTTTGGAATGTGGTTCCTGAACTCCAAAGTCAACAATTAAAAACAAAATGGGCTTTTTAAACAATTCAAAATTAATCCCTAAAGATACCTAGGAGTTCACTGTGCAGAAATAGCTATCACGTACTATACAAAATTCCTGCAATAAAATGGGATTTACGAAATGCTATAAAGAACATAAATTCTTCAGCTCACAAAGTGATATTGGTTGCCTTAATAAAGTCCTCAACTCATATGAGAAGCTGAACAGAAGCAACTGAAAGTTTCCCCTACCTGAAATTACTTTTAAACCCCACAAACTTCCCAATCTTTAAGCTACTTTAGTGTTTAAGAAACCATGCCTCATGTGATCACTTGTGGTACATGATCCCAATATTAAATACATATGTTTCTTCGCTGGCCTTAAAAATAGAACTGTTTAATCTTGCCCAACCAAAATGAGCCGAAGGTTGACAATTCTAAAGGACACAACTAAAGATTTGTTTGAAAGCAGTTGAAATAAAAAAGCACCCTTCAGGGCAGTGGTTGACAAACTCTGAAACGGATTTCTGAACAGCTTGTCCTAATCCCATTCAGAAAATCTGGCAAAATTATCACCAAAAGAATTTGACAATGGAATGCTGGACTGAAAACTGTGAGCATAATATGAAAATGGGGCCATTCAGGAAAAAGCATTTAAACCGGTGACTGCGCCGCTCTCCCCTACCACCAAAATAAATGTAAATGGGAATGCCTAGGAGAAAAAGGGTAAAAAGATTTTGAAGGAAGCCTTAACAGCTGTTCTTGACAGAGTCGGGAAGCGGGGAGTCCCAGCGCTGCGCCCCTCTCCGACGCTGCCAAGCACAGGTAACTCCCAGACCCGCAGGGAGGCGCGGCGGCCGCTCGCCGCAGACACACCCCGGAGCCAGGTGTAGGCGACAAGGGGCAAGGGAGGGTCCCAGGCTGGGGCGGCGGCCCGGCCAGTGCCGGAATGGGGATCTCATTCAACAGCCTCCTCTCCACTACCCTTTGGGTCAGGCCGGGCACATAAATCCCCCCGAACGACTGCTGGAAGTTTTGAAGGACTTAAAAATTAATCCGCAGCCTTAAGTTGCGAAAGTCAGCCCCACAAAGTGCCACCCTTCGGGAAACATCTATGACGCCGCGGAGATGAGGCGGGAGTCCCCAGAGAAGCCGAACCATCGGAGAGCAGGGAGTGCTGGGCTGCGCCCCGGGAGACCGCGGCACGGAGCCCGGGCAGCTTCCTGCCGGGAGAAGGCAGCGAGGCCGCAGCACCGTCCGGGCTCCGGGCCCAGGAGGACCCGAGGGTGGAAGGACTGAGGGACGGACCAGCGCGGAGGGGAGGGGGGCGCCCCAACCACCTCCTCCTCGGCCGAGAGGGTCTGCCCGCGCCGGCTCCCCGCGCGGCCCCGCGCCCTACCTCGCGCCTCGGCTCCTCCTCTTTGTTCGCGGCCCCGCAGCGGCGGCGGAGACCGATGCAGATGCGGCCCCGCCGCCCGCCGCTCGCAGTGTCTCTGACGCCGCGGCGGCACCCGGAGACTCCTCTCTGCTGCCCCCCTCACGCGCGCACACACACACGCCGCCGCCGCCACCTCCCACTTTCCCAGCCGAGGAGGGCGGAGGAAGAGGAGGGGGGGGAGGAGGAGGCCCAGCCGCTGCGGGCGCCCGGGGCGCGAGGGGGCGGCCCCGCACCACAGCGCCTCCCCCCGGAGCGGGCGCGGCACCTCCGGGAACTGCGGAGCCGGCGCGCCTTCCTCCTGGCGCTGAGGTACCTGCGCGCGGTCCCCGCCCGCCCCCGGGAGCGCGATGGGGGCGGCGGCCTGAGGGGGCGCTGCGAGAGCCGAGAGTCCAGGAAGCGGGGTCCGCAGGAGCGAGTGAGGTGGATTGGTTTGGGGGCACACGCCTCCCCCTGAGGGAAGCACGCCTGGAAAACGAAGCAACCAGAGGGGGAGAGCGTTGGGAGTGGCGGCGGAGTGAAGGAAGGCGCCACGGGGCACGGGCCGGCCGTGTCCTGCTTCTGCCCAGTGGTGCCCGGCGGCCCCGACGGACGACTCGGGGCGGGACCGGCCGCGGCGCGGGAGGGGCCGGGGCCGGGGAAAGGGCGGGAGCAGCCCTGGCGGGAACTGATCCCACTTTCCTTTGCATCTGTTCGCCCAGGCCTGCGGAGACACTTGGTAGAGCGAGAGTTAAGTGTTGTTACCCCTAGGTCCGAGAGAGGCATGCTGGATCAGCGTGAAAACAGTCCCGGGGCAGCTGTCCACTCACCCGTGCTCCGGCCGCCGCCGCGCGACCTTGCTCCGCCCGCACCCAGGCACCACGCTGCCTCCCCGGGGCACAAACCCGAGGCAGGTGGGAGGATTGCTGACCCAGAAACTCAAAATGGGAGGGGAGAGAGACGAGGAAAACAGTTGTGGGGTTTTACTGTTATACCTGCCCTAAATGGGGAAAACTCAAAGTCTGACCCCAGGTGAGCTGGCACCGTGGAGCTAGCTGAGAGGCGCCTTTTATCTGAGCCTGGGAGGCAGCCATAACCATCACTCTAATCTTTGTTTCGGTTGCCGCAGGCGCACACCTGTAAACTCTGAAATGTAGATTTGAAAAACATGTCCACGGTTTTGAGGTTTGTTTTCCAGACTCGATTCAGAGGGGGAAACAAATTAAAATTTTATCATTATCTCAAAGTTGTCATAATTTTATTTGCATTTCCCATCAACTTACAAAAAGTTATCCCAAATACCCTCCCTCCAAGATGGCAGAATCTATGTGAAGATAAGAGGGGTTAAAGATATTACGCAAGAAATCCCTGCCAGGCCAGCAAGCAGGGTGACATTCTGAAGGGGAGCCAGATTATTCTCTAGTCTCCACCCAAGCCACAGCTGAACTACTCAAGACCAATGAGATCACTTAAGTAAGAAAAAAAAAGGTAACAGTTAATAATTATCGATCATTCACTGTATGTGCTAAACATTCTACATCCATTAATTCAATGCTTACTGCAGTCTCAGACCTCATCCCTCCTTAGCTTTGTTCTAAATAGATTAATAATGCTGAGATGTGTGAATACCAGAAATAACAGTCCACTCCCCCCTCTGTTAGAAGTGAGCAAATATACACGCATTTGAGATGAGAAAGCAAGGGAAGGAAGGAACAGCATGGAGAATTTTTAATCCAATAATCTACAAATAAGGCACTCTGGAAGTGACTACTTAGCCTATATACTTCCGTGTCTGGACCTGTGCAGATGAAAGTGGGGCTGACTGGAAGATTATAGTCAGTAAACAGATAAATATGAGTATATGCAGTGTACGGTTTTTAAAACCGAAGTTCGAAGAGGTTCATTTCATCCCCAGGTTGCACAGTCTTGTTGAACCAAGACTCAACCTCAGGTCTCTGAATTCCAAGTACCCTTTCTTACAAAATGCCTCAGGCAAAACCAAGTGTACTGTATCTGCTCCCAGGGGAAAGAAGACACTGTTAATCATGTAATCACTCTGGAGAGCAAGGGACAATTTTTGTTTTGATTTGTTCTTATTTTGGTTTTTTGTTTGTTTTTACGGAGAAGAGTATATAAGTTCATGGATGGAATGGTGCAGCTCTTGAAACTCGGCAAGAAAATCAGTAGTCACACCCATTACCAAAGAACTGAAGACAGTGTGTCCAAGACTGAAGTGATCAAAGAAGCCCCCACACACATCCCATGAATAGTATCTGGCACATGGCTGCAGTTCTTTGAATGTCCCTGGTGCTAGTTCACTATATTTTGTAGAACACAGCTCTTCTATTAGCTTTAATTACTCTAGCTGTAAAACCAAGTTTGAGGCAAATTAAACTCTTGAGCCATCCTTCTGTCAAATGGTGAAAAAAATAATGCCTTTCTTAGAGTGTTCTTGGAAGAGTCAATGAAATAATGTGCCGGTTCTTTGTAATCTGTACATCTCTATTAAAGAAAGATCTCATTATCGTTATCTGCCAAAAATTACCCTGGCAGAGTTATAATGGCCAAAATCCTTCCTTCCCACGGTCTGTGTAAAGTTTGAGAAAACACTAATACTTGCAAAATCCTATCAAGAGAACACTAGAGGGGAAGGAACAGTTGGGGAAAGAGAAGCATGTTCATCCATCATTTCTGGGAATTAAACATGAAGAAAGTAAGCATAATATGCTCGTGGCCCCTGTAACTTTGAGTAGATACAAGAAAAATATAAATACACCGCGTACACAGTAATGATAGCTTGGTTTACTACAGTTCTGATCCTCCCAAGACTTCAAAGTAGTTTCATATATGTTATCTCATTTATCTTCTAGGCATCCCTCTGAAGCAGTGAAGATAGATATAATCATCCCCATTTGCAGATGGGAAAAAATGAGGTGTAAAGCAGTTATTGCTTTTAGTGATAATGTTATGACACAAATCAGGCTTTTAAATTCCCAGACCAGAGCACTCTTTTGTAAGCTTTGGGATCACACTTCCACATGCATATTCACGCGTGTCTGATCATCATTTTTCTTCAAAACTTATCCGGCCCCCAGCTGCTGCGACATTGGGAAATGAAAGCACTATTTAGCCAGTTGTTTAAACTAGAAACCTAGGGGTCATCTTTGATTTCTCCCTTTTCCTCTCCATCCCTCTCCATCAACAAGTCCACCAGCTATCCTCAGAATACCTCCATTGCACCTTTATTCAAGCCCCCATTGCTCTTTGCCTCTGGCCCTCCTAACCAGCTTCTCTGCTTCCACTCCTGTCCCCACACTCTTGCCCTGAATGTAGTGACACCCAGAGCAAGACACAAAAAATGCATCACAGATCACGTTATACCCTTTCTCAAACCTCATCAACTTCTTTCCATCATACCTGGAATAAAAATCAAGCACCTTCCCCATCTTATGAGCTCCTGTGTCACTTGTCCCCTACATCATCATGCTCTACCACAGCACTTTGCCTTCTTCACAGTACTGTTCAGGGTCTCATTTTTTTATTTCTTATTTATTGCCTATCTTCCTTACCTGAATATAAGCTCCCTGAAGACATGGACTGGCTCTGTCCTCTTTACCATTGTAGCCTAGACAGCCAACCCATGCGGGTACCAGTGAATGAGTCTCAAATAAAGAATTAATCTAATGTAGAATTATATGTGTTACCATCCTAAAGCTACATATATACTTAGTGCTTCACTGCCCCACAGATAGGAAATCAGGCAATATTCCAAATCCCATTGAGAGTCTTTCTTATAATCTATCAGTCAATAATTTTTTATGTAGAAGATAAGAAGGACACATGATTCTCTTCTCAGTTAAGCTGCTGAAAAAGCTAAATACCAACTATGTAACACAGAACATAAAAGCAATGCCAGTTCGTCTTCATTCTAAGTCTTAGTCACCATCTACTTCGTTCTGCAAGCAAGCAGGAAAATTCAGAGTTATCTCCAGTCTCTCCTTTTCCCTCTCCTCCCTCCCCCACAGATAAATGATCCAGAGATCATCAGAAGTGCTTTTTAAATCTGCCCCTTCTCCCAACCCTTATTTCAAGACTGTTATCTTCGACTTGAACAGTAAATACTCTCCCTGCTTTCAGTCTCTCCAGAGTACTTGATTCTGGAGAGAGCTTTGGAATCAAAGGCTTCTCCATCTACTAACCTTCAGGCAAGTTTCTAGTCTTTTGTGCCCAAGTTTGCCCTGGAAAATGGGCCTAAAACTACTACCTACCTCAGCGATTTTGTGGAGATTTTACATAAGTTAATAAAAATAGAATGCTTGGAACTATGGCCAACACATGGTAAGTACTTAATAAATGAAGGTTAATATTATTTTTATTAGAGGGGCACCTGGGTGGCTCAGTCGATTAAGTGTCCCTGATTTCAGCTCAGGTCATGATCTCAGGGTTGTGAGATGGAGACCCACATAGGACTCTGTGCTGGGTGTAGAACCTGCTTAAGATTCTCTCTCCCTCTCCCACTCCCCCTCCCCCCCACTCACACGGCACATGCCCACTCTCTCTCTTTGTCTCTCTCTCTCAATATATATATACATATATATTTTTTATTAGAATCGATTCAATCCTGGATCCACTACCTGTTAACTAAATGACTTTGCAAAATTTCCTTAATTTTCTGAGTTTCAACTTCCTTATCTATATAAATGCATATAATGCTATCTACTTTGAAAGCTTATCATAAAAAATTAATGACAAAACTCATTCAAAAATCTAGCTCAGCACTTTTATGGCACATAGTGGGGCTCAATAAAATGTTTCCATTCTCCTTTTCTATGTACATCTGCCCCTTTTTCCACATAACTAGATTATCTCTAAGGTTCTTTCTAGCATGAAAAATGTATCTCCATCCTAACTGCATAAAGGACATCTAAGGGCACTGGATTCCTCTTGTGAAGAGTCTAGCGGTCCTGAAGCACCCCAGTGGTCAGGAAAAGGGGTTTTTATCAGTTAGAGGCAGGCAAGCCCATAGAAGTTATTTTGGTCTACAGGAGTGGGAAGGTGGTGCAAACTCCACTGTCTGGCAGAAAATCTGAGCAGATGGAGTATTTATAGACACTCCCCAAAGATTTCAGTTCAATCAGGATGGATGCTAGGGAGAAAGACTGATGAGTGGGAGGTAACTGAACTGAATCGTCCTCCAGCCTTCTTGAAACTGGTCTGAATATTTGAGGAACTGTTCCACAGCGGAGTACCTGGGGAGGGCTGCAGTGCTCTAAGCTGACTCGCACTCTAGCCGGGCCTTCAGGGAGTGGTTCTTGAGGGTTAGCACAATCAGAATCGCCTACAATGCTCATTAAAAACACAGATATCCCAGCCTTGTTGCTAGAGAGTCTCACTTACTAGGTCTAGCAGGGGTTCAAGAATCGGGTGATTCTAATGTATGTGGTGCTGGGACAACAATTTGAGAAATGCTAACCTACAGTCACCCAGAGGCACATTAAAAGGGAGGTATCCCAGGCATTGACCAAGGAAACTCATCCTACAGGCCCCTCTAGAGCGTTGGTGTTGTTGAGAAGGATATGGGAGCTTGGAACCACTGCTGGTTTTCTGGGGACAAGAGAAGAACCATTGAGTATTTCCACCTCCATGCATTCCAGTCTGTCCCCCTCTTCACTGCCCCAGTACTTCACCATGCAGTGTTGTCTCTCCTCTTAATAAATACTGGACAGATTTTTTCTAATTTTTTTAATTTTTTAAAGATTTTGTTTATTTCTTTGAGAGAGAAAGAGAGAGCACAAGCGGGGGAGGGGGCAGAAAGAGAAGCAGACTTCCTGCTCAGTTGCCAGGCACCCCATACTGGACAGATTTTTAAAGAATATAAGTTTAAAGAGGAGCCAAAATATTAATCTGCCCAAGAAACACACATGGCTGGCTCCAAGTTGCCCTAAGACCCCAAACATGACCAGGGTCACCCACATCAAGCCTCAGAAGGTCCTGTTGCTCAATACTGTTAAACTTCAGTGAAAATATGCCTGAAAACTAGATGCAGCTAATATTTTCTGACCCAAGGACAAAGAAAAATGTAACCTGCATGAGGAAAACGTCATTGGATTTCTTACTTTCTATTAAAAAATGATCTCTCTTGTCAAATTCCATTATCATTCTAAAAGTTTAAGCCTTCAAGTGTCTTTTTTGCTTCTAAGCAAACTTTACCTAACCCAACCATTAGAGAGAGAGTAGATAAATATCCATCACTTTAACCATCTTTGGGAAATGAAATTCCATAATCTTTCCTGGTAATCTATCTTTATATATTAAAGATTATTTTTCAATTTTCAGACTTTTTTCTGATCAAATTTAAAGATAAATGTTGACTTTTCTAATGCATTTAAATAGGCCAGTTTAAACACACACACACAGACATGTGCTTGAATTCACTAGAGACACATAACACATGGCCCAGGTTTTTTTTATTATAATACTGAGCAGAAGTTGTGGATCTTTCTTAATTTATCCACCCTAATTCACATGTACTCAAGTACAAGCCTATATTGTATGATTTCACAATGAGTAGAAATGATCCCATCATAACATTTTCTTTTGTCTATAGCTACTGCCTCCCCTTCTCTCTTCCTTGCTCCCAAACAAAATGTGTTTATTCATGATTTTAAAAGCATAATTATCATCACACTAGGTACTGATCATACTATGCTTCAACTCATTTTTCCAAAAATTTGCCTGAATGAAGTTAAGTGGTTTTCCTTCTTTTGCTGACATCAGTTTCCTTACTGTTTTTCTGCCCCTCATTGCCTTAAACCTGTACCACCAAAATGTTCACCTCAACCTTCACATTGTTCCTTAGAATTTCTATTCTTATACCTTCTTGTACATGTTTTCTTTCTCTAAAATTTTGTGTCATGCGTGAATCAGGCAAACAAAGTTTAAAGGGGCAATTTGGAAAATTTGTTGAAGTGGGGTGCCTGGGTGGCACAATCAGTTAAGAATCCGACTCAGGTAGTGATCTCAGGGTCTTGATCTCAAGGTCATGAGATTGAGCCCAGCATCGAGCCCAGCGTCAGGCTCTCGGGCTCCATGCTCAACGCAGAGTCTGCTGGAGACTGTCTCCCTCTCCCTCTGCCCCTCACCACCTCTGTAAAATAAATAAATAAATCTTAAAAAAAAAAAAAAGAAAGAAAAATTTGTTCAATAAAGATAATCTTTAAAATTAAATTTCCATCATCAGTTTATGCCACTATACTTATTTTGATGAAATTCAATAAATTTATTAGAAAACATTCTCCATGTAAATTACATATGATGTAATAAAAGTATTGAATGACTCATCAAAAAAATGTATTAACGATTTATATTAATGAATTAGACCTAAATGTAGCAATACAGAAGATAATGTTTTTAATCATCTCACTCAAAACAATCTTTTTTCTCTGTAATTCAGAACAAGCTGTTATAGAGTTTTTAAAAATAGGAAACCAAGATCATATCAGTCCAGTTGACATATTTCTCTTCTACAACATTGTGGAAGACTAAGGATGAAGATAATTTCCTTGTTTTCTATGATGCTTTTATGCAAAAATGATAATTTGCATAATTTCTGCTCAGCCTCAATTGAATTTCTGAAGCTATTTTTCAAGCAAACTTCCACATGTCTCCAGTGTACACCATCTGTCTCATCTCTCTCTCTCTTTCTTTTTTAAGTATTACAATTATCTTGTAACAGGAGCTGTCAAATCTTTATTCCCCAAAGATTCTTTCTTTTGATAAATGAAAAGGAACTGTATATGTTGTTATGTGTAGTTGTATGAATGTGACGGGGGTTAAGGAAAGGTTAGATGTTCAAAGCAGTTATGGCTAAGTTGACATATTGGAGGAAATGTGATCAGGTAAGCTGGCTAGAGTTTTTAAATCAGATTCTTTACCCCAGGAAAATAAAGGAATGTTTAGTCAAAAGGTCAGGAAGCCTTGAAGCAAAGAATTCACAAATAACCTTACTAAGTGTTCTGTGGCCCATACTACAAGCATTAGAGAAAATATGGAAAAAGAGGATGACCTTCCTCACAGGCTGCAAATTGCTTATAAAGCCTATTGGCATTCGCAAATGGTTGATGCTTTTACTGGAGGAATCAAGTTTTATGTTTACATAGTAAGTTTATACTCAGCAGGAACTTCAGGAAATCATATGGATTGCCAAGAAAAAGTCCATACTGAAGTATTTTTTAGAAAAAAAAATCCTGCCAAAAACATTCAGAAGGCTTTTTTTTAAAAAATGAAGTTTGCAAGGAAATGCAATAGATAAAATTTATGTAGTACTCAAAATTTACAACCAATATATTTTATAGCATTTCATAAAAATTTTATTTGCAACTCAATTTCAATCAATTTGCAGAGCTGTAATTACTGAAATCTAGTAAGAAGCTACAAAGTACAGATAAAGCTTCAGCTATCCAGAATCCTTGAAGTACGGGTCACTCTGGAAAACCCAGTTTTATTTGGCTGAAAATATTTGAAATATAGGTTAAGTTTCCTTGAGTTTTGAAATAAAAAGCCCGGAAATGAACATTTCAGGATGACTCCAGGCCATGATTATAAATATTGGTTTTTGTACAAACAGAATAGTTAACTGTGGAGTCAGATAGGCTTGGGTTTGAGTCCTGGCTCTGGGAATTTTTACTTACGTGACTTTAAGAAAGTTACTTAACTTCTGTCAGCCTCAGTTTCATCAGCTGTAGAAGGGAGATAATGGTACCTACCTCATTGGTTGTTGTGAAGCTTTCTTAAAAGAGAGAATACAGGGGTGACTGAGTGGCTCACTTGGTTAAGCATCTGCCTTCAGCTCAGGTCATGATCCCAGGGTCCTGGGTTGGAGTCCCACATTGGGCTCCTTGCTCAGCAGGGAGCCTCCTTCTCCCTCTGCCTGTCGCTCCCCCTGTTCATGCATGGGCTCTCTCTCTCTGACAAATAAATACATAAAATCTTTTAAAGAGAGAGAGAGAGAATACATTTGAAATACTTAGTGTATTTTCATGGCACTTAGTAAGACCTCAGTAAAGCTTAACTAGTCTTAGTATTAATATTAGTGTTAGGATTGACAGGATTATTTTACATTGAGATATTTAAGAGCATTTTTCTAACAGCAGAATTCTATATTTTTAAATCTTGTGTTTATCATTTTTTTGTTTGTTTTCATCTTTCTTCCCTTTCTATTGGCACCAGGAGCTGCCCAAATCTTTTCTTTTTTAAGATTTTATTTATTTATTTGAGAGAGAGAGAGCAGGAGAAGGGGGAGGGAGAGAGAGAGAGAGAGAAAATGAGCGGGGGGAGGGGCAGAGAGACAAGCAGACCCCCCCCCCCCCACCAGCCCCCCCCCCCCCAACATACACACACTGAGCAGGGATCCTAACATGCCTGGATCCCAGGACCCCAAGATCATGACCTGAGCGGAAGTCAGACACTTAACTGACACTGAGTCACCCAGGCACCCCTAGGAAATGCCCAAATCTTTTAGTGGTGAGGGTTTGGAAGTGCCATGTGGGAGGAAGAGAAGACCACCGGCCCACCCAAACACACCGGCTTTGTCAGCAATGTCACTTCTCAGAGCTATTGCCAAGCTCCAGGCCCATCTTCATCTTCCCCTTACGTGATTCTAACCATTAGAAATAATCGAAGTCTTTGTACATTCTTGGCCTGCAATATGCTTTGATGTTTGACTCAACACTGGGAGTCTTCCTCTCCTCCTCACCACTTCCCCACCACTTTTAGTAAATAATCATCACCTGTGGGTTTTAGCTTAAATCTCTCTTGGCCCTCAGTTCTCAGAAATTTTCTTCTGAGCATGACAAGCAAGCATCTTGTCCTGCTTCCAAGAGCTGATTTTTTCAGGCTCCAGCCTTCTCAGTTGGGGCCCGGGAGTAGATCTACAGGCTATGACTTCCGACTATTTTCACAGTAGCAGTCTTTCTAATTTAATTTACCAGACTGCTAGTGTCTCGGTAATCAATTAACCCAGACGGTAAGACTTACCTGTAGAGCAATGGAAATTGGTCAAAACAGAGCAATACCATCAAAATTCATCTTCTCCTTATCTGTATCACCCCTTCTCCCAAACCAATATATGGTCTATATGTAGGTACGCTTCTTATCTTTCTACAAGCTCAAGTAACCATACATAAAATATATACACACATATATTGAGAAGTTAATTTTGTTTAAAAAAGGATTATATCTTGTATATCTTTCTGCATCTTGCTTTTTGTCTCTAAAGAATGTAACATAGGAATCCCTTTTAGTCAGCAGGCATAGAGCTAACATTCCTTATATTGCATAGTTTTCCTTGGAATGGTTGTGTCCCAATCATGTTCCTATTAATAGTTCCCTATTAATGCACCAATTTGTCATCTGTAATTAGAAACAAAGCAACAATAAACGTTCTTGTTTCTGTGTCCTTATGTAGGGAATGGATTCCCTAGGATGGAATTTCTGGGTCATGGGGAATGTACTATAAAAAAAAATGTTTTTATTGAGATAGAATCACTGTATAACATTATGTAAGTTTGAAGTGTTGGTTTGACACATTTACCTATTGCAATATGATTACTACAGTAGCATTAACTAACACCTTTATCATGTCACATAATTATCATTTCTTTTTGTGTAGAGAACAGTGAAGATCTAGTCTCTCAGTAACTCTGAAGTTTATTAATATGGTATTGTTGACTATAATCACTATGCTGTGCATTAAATCTCTAGAACTTTTTTATCTATCTACTCATTGCAGTGGCATGCCTATTTTTAATAGATATTCCCAGATTCATCCCATGAACACTTAACAATTTAGATTTCTACCATCAGTATATGAAAATACTCATTCCACATCCTCAAATCACCCTGTCTGCCACTTTTTAAAACTGTTATCATTTTGATAGATGCCTTATGATATTTGATTAATATTTTAAATTGCATGTCCCTCACAACTACTGAGGTAACCTCCTTTTATCATTCACATTTTGATTTTCTCTTATTTGAGTTTGTTAGTCTTTATCATATCAGTTTAGTAAGAGCCCTTTGTATGTTAAAGATATTAGCTACTTCTCTGACATTGGCATTGCTAGTATTTTTCCCAATTGGTAGTCTTTTCACTTTCTCCATAACTTTAAATTTAAAAAAAAAATTTTTTTTTTAAATAATCTTAGGGCACCTGGGTGGCTCAGTTGGTTGAGCATCAACTCTTGGTTTCAGCTCAGGTCATGATCTTATGGGCTGTGAAATCGAGCCCCATGTCGGGCTCCATGACCAGCAGGGAGTCTGCTTGAAAATTCTCTCTCCCTCTGCCCCTCCCTTCACTCTCTCTCTCTCTAAAACAAATGAATAAATCTTTAAAATAATTTTGAGACAATCTCAAATTTACAGAAAACTTGCAAGTAAACCTATCAAGAACTTTCATTTTCCTGAATCATCTGAGAATAAGTTGCCAACATGATGACCCATCACCTCACAGACATTTTCCCCCATAACCACAGCACAACCACCAAAATTGGGACATTGACAATCATACAGTACCACTAGTAAGTTTTGTCAATATTAACAACAATAATAGTAATCCCCAATAATTTCCTTTGAAGTAAAAATCCATCTAGTTCAGAATCCCATATTGCATTTAGCTATCATACCTGTTTAATCTCTTTCAACTTGGAAATAACTTCTCATCCCTGGATTTTTTTTTTTTTTAAGATTTATTTGTTTCTTTGAGAGAGAGTGTCTGTGTGTGTGCAGAGTGACGGAGAGAGCATGAGCAGGGGGAGAGGCAGAGGGAGAAGAAGACTCCCTGTTGAGCAGGGAGCCGGACACAAGGCACAATCCCAGGATGCTGGGATCATGACCTGAGCCAAAGGCAGACACCTGACCAACTGAGCCACCCAGGCGCCCCTCATTCCTGGATTCTTTTGAAGATTACAGGCTAGTATTTTGTGTAATTTGGGTTTGAAACTATTCCTTATTATTAGAGTCAGGGGATGCACCTTTGGGGAAAAAATCCACAGAAGGGATGCGGTGCTCCTCTCCAGGCATCCTCTCACGTGGCACATGAGTTGTTTCTAGTGTTGTCCAATTTGATGACTTGTTTAAGATAGTGTCTTCCAGTCTTCTGTACTGTAAAGTTACATTTTCTCTCTGTAGTAGTTTCTTAAGGAGTGTTTTGAGATTTATAAATATTCTCTTATTAAACTTTCTATGTACTCACATGTATATGAATATATATATATATATACACACACATATATATACATATACATGGTTTGCAGTTTCATTCAAAGGATTATTTGCATTTCCGTCATTAGTTGTTCTGGTCTTTAATTTGCCCCAGATCTATGGGCATCTCTTCAAGTTGACCTCTGTATCTTTTTGCTATATCCTCAAATTCCTTGAGCTTCTCTTTGCTTTTTGGCACTA
Organism: Ailuropoda melanoleuca; assembly: GCF_002007445.2. Taxonomy (NCBI): domain Eukaryota; kingdom Metazoa; phylum Chordata; class Mammalia; order Carnivora; family Ursidae; genus Ailuropoda; species Ailuropoda melanoleuca. Next base: position 88,566,175 of record NC_048222.1, on the reverse strand, counting down.
TAAGATGTTCCAGGTTCCTTTTGAACTTACTCTGCTTAGTCGTAGAATCTCACTTCTCCAAGGAGCTCTGGCTCTTTTCAGTGGAGAATGGTTTTCAGAAATTAAGATCCTAGTTCTGCTGTGCTCATTGCTTGAGGAGTATCCCTGCCCTAGATCTTCTCAGTGGACCAATAAGGAATACACACACACACATTTGCATCCATAGTTATTTCTATAGCTATATATATTGAAATCCATTATCTCAAGATACTTCCAATTTCAATCAGTACTGCAGGGCTGATTCTATTTTCTCCCTTTCCTTATTTCCCATTTGCTGATTCCCATTTCCCTCAGTATGTTTACTTCTTTGATCAATCCTCCTGTATATAATCAATCTCCCATAACCCTATGCTGGCACTTCCTCCTTGGGAAAAAAATATCCTCTCACTCCACCTGTGTGCTCTGCCATCCTGCTCCCCACACAGGATACCCTCCCTACCTAGCCTAGGTTTGGTAGGGCCAGGCCAACCCGCTGTGAGGGCCACCTCCTCACCCCAAATGTTCTGAGAGCCTCCACCATGATGTCCTTCTATGCAGAAGCCCTCCTCACCTTGCTTGTGCCCTGACATCCTACACTGGGATATCTCCCTGAATCCTTCCATTCAGACACACTCCTTACCCTGCTTGGTCTCTGACAATTCACACCTGGCCACCCCTCCATGGGGACACCTTCTTCACCCTACAGATTCTGATATCCCTTTCTGGACTGCACAGCAGCCCTCCTTCCCCCATTGGATCTTTCCTATTATGGCATGAGATTAACCAGTTATTCCCATGGCTAGTTGTGCGGCATCGCTGACTTCAACACAGTCCTCCAGCTGGTCAGAGAGAAGACTAGAAACTCAAAAGTGGGATTGAAGAGAATCTGCTGGGCAGAAGTTGCTAGCCTAGATGAGAATGCCAAGGAATGCTCTTGCTTCCTTCACTTCCCACCACAAACCAAGTGAAGCAAGCTTTAAGAAATATATTTGTAGGGGGCCGCCTGGGTGGCTCAGTCGGTTAGGCATCTGCCTTCGTCTCAGGTCATGATCCCAGGGTCCTGGGATCGAGCCCTGTGTCGGGCTCTCTGCTTAGTGGAGAGCCTGCTTCTCCCTCTTCCACTCCCCCTGCTTGTGCTTTCTCTCTTTCTCTGTCAAACAAATAAATAAAATCTTTAAAAAAATAAAAAAGAAATATATTTGTAGGAAAGGTTGTTTGATAGAAAGGGGGCTGGCATTTCTCTCCCTGGCTGTGGGGCCAGGGCAGAGCCCAGGAGGAGTGTCAGGAGAGCTTGACTTGTGTCTCCTGAAGTGTGAGGCTCATTTGTGAATATAATGCTGGAGCTTTCTCCTTGAAGAGTCTGGAGGAGGCAGGTGGCCTACAGCAGTCCCCACAACAAGGCAAGGGGACAGGTTACAATGGTATTTCCACCATCTGACAGCAAAAGCATGCTTACATTCTCTTCATAGTACCGCTAGGTAGCAGGCTTGGGTCATTTTGAACTGAATCCTAGAAAGAGGGCTGCTTGCCTGGGTGAATTGAATTCCAAAGCAAAATTTAAAAAAAAAAAAAAGCCACAAAAAAGCCCCCCGACAAAAACAAAAGGCAGAGGGCAGAGGGCAAAGGGCAGGGACTAGGGATGCCTGGAGTGTTGCAGAGGTCAGCCAGCAAGTGCGACATCAGCTGGCTCCAGGGAAAACCAGTGCAGGGGCGGAGGTCTCCAAGGGAAATCTCCCAAGGTCATGTGCTGCACACCATGGAAGAACCAGAATTTTGGAAAATGTGTCATCAGGGAGGGCTTATGACCAACAAAAGAAATAGTATAGATGGTGTGGGCTCATCCTTCCCCTCTACACACTCCACACACTCCTGGTCCCAATGCTGGAGGAGGCCTGTGGGGAGTGGGTGTAGATAAAACAGGCATTCACATCCCTTTCTCACGGTGGTCTACAAAGCAGTGAATCAGACCTGAGCTGGGGAGACTGGAAAATCACCGAATGGGAAGAGATACTGAGGTTTTCATTTAGGCTGGATCCAACTACAAAGTATCTGAATGTGGGACTGTTTTCAGACTCCAAAGTGGGTGAAAAGTCAGAGGGTCTCCCGGAAATGTCACCAAGAGGAAGGAAATATTTCTGGGAAAAAATGTGTGAGGCAGTGGTGGGAGAAAATAGCTATTTCCTGAGGCACTGCTGTCAGCCAGACCAGTTCAATAAGCCTGTTGTTACGCCATTGTTCGTTAGCTCTCTTTGCATTTTCCTTCTGCAGGCTGGGACTTGATCTAGTTAGGGGAGTCTGTCATAAGAATCCACTTTGAGATGTACTTATCTTTTCTACTTTAGTTGTTTTCTTTTTTTTTTTTTTTTTTGAAAGATCTATTTATTTATTTTAGAGAGAGAGTGCACGCGAGCAGAGGGAGGGGCAGAAGGAAAGGAAGAGAATCCTCAAAGCCGCCTCCGTGCTGCACAGCTGGATGGGCTGGACACAGGGCTCATCCCAGGACACTGAGATTATGACCTGAGCAGAAGTCAAGAGTCTCATACTTAACCGACTGTTTTCTATTCATTATTTTCTATCTTTATTCACTCTTTCAAGTTTTTCTTTGGTTTATTTTGCTGTTCTTGTTCCAATTTCTTAGACTGAGTTCTAAATTTATTTTTCTCTGCTTTCTTTAATAATAAATCATTTAAGAATATAAATTCCCAATAGGAATAGTTTAAGCTGTGTCATATATGCTTTGGTATGAAGTGTTCTCCATTATTGCTTTGTAGATAATTTGGGTAATTTTGGTTCTATTTATATATTACTTATTTATAGTTATATAAAATTATATGTTTACATATTTATTATCGTTTTAGTACATTTTATTTATATTTATTTATCTTTTAAGTAGTATTTATATTTTTAAGTGTTATTCGGGATGTTGGTTCTCAATTTCCAAGTCATTATAGGGGTTTTCTTGGGGGTATCCCCTTTTCATTACTTATCCCCTTTTGGGGATTACAGTCAGGGAATGTGGCCTATAAAATCTCTACTTTTGTGAATCAGATATTAGATATCCTAGATATTATTCTGGACCAAAGACAAGACTAACGTTTGTAAATGTTCCATTAAAATACAAAAAAAACATAGTTATGAGATGTAATGTTCCATACATCTTTTAGGTCAAATTTGTTGGTGGTTTGATTCTATTTCCTCTTCCTTTTTTTTTTTTGGCTGCTAGATTTAGCTGATTCTAAAAAAGGTATATTAAATTCCCTGTTATAACCGTATTTTTACTAGGTTCTCTTAATAGTTTTTGCTTTATATATTTAGTTTCTATATTGATTGGTGAACATGGTTTATGGTTGTTATACCTATCTGTAAATTTGCCTTTCATCATTACATGATGTCAATATTCATCCTGCTTGTTCCAACATTGCTATTGCCAGACTTGGTTTCTTTTGATTTATATTTATCTGATGATATCTCTGGACATCCTCTAAATTTCAACCTCTACCACTTTGTTTAAACCAGGCTTCCTTAGGAACACGTGGTTGGGTTTTGTTTTTTAGTCCACACGGACAGTTGTCGGTAGATATTATCTTCCTGTCTCCTGATTTCAGAGTTGCAGATAGAAATCTGAAGTCCGTCTGGTTCTTTTTCAGTGTTAGTAGCTTGTCATTCCCATCTGGAAGACTGTAGAACTTTGTCATTATCCTTGGAATTAGCCCATTTTACTGGGATCTGTCACGTTTGTTCCTTTTTTTGTAGCTCCTTCGCTTGGAACTCAAAGATTCCTTTCTATCCGAATGGTTTCCTTAGTTCTGCCAGTTTTTCTTCACTTATTAGTTTAAATATCGCCTCTCCTCTCTCTATTGCTATTTCTCCCTTTGAAATTCCTATTTATTTATACATTGCAACTTCAGGGTCTATCTTCTGGCTCTCAGATTTGCTCTGATGGTTTCTGTCTTTAAATTTTTGCTGTTTGGAGAGATTTTTCCATTTGTTCTTCCAGGCCTGTGTTCACTTCTCAGTAGTTGCCATACTCTTTTTCAATACATCTGCTGTATTTTTAAAATCAAAAATCATGTTCTTGAGTTCCAGTTATAGCAGCTTAATGCTCTAATTGGAGCCCCTTGATTGCACTAATTGCTTTTTTTGGTTCAAGTTGTCATGTACTCCTCCAGCCACTCAATTTTGCTGGCAGCTGCCTATCCAGGGTGCTAGGCTCATTCTTTCCCTCTCTGGCTTGGTTGTTACTTTGCATATCTGCAGTATTATTCACCCTGGGCCAAGTCTTAAGCAATCCCATGGGTTATTGGAGGCTCAGTGCTCTCTGTCCCTGTGGACAGACAAGGTATCAGCTGGAAAACCCTGTTTCTCACCCAGGCTTTCCCGAATCCTAGTATCCTCAGCTACAAGGGTCAGTGTTCTTCTAGCCTCAAAGACACAGAGGCTTTAGCTCACCCATTAAGTCTCTGGCCACTCTTGAGGGCCAAAAAGACCAGCAGGTCCTTCCAAGGACAGCTGTGCTCACTGTCGGGTTGCCAGATAACATATATTACATGGGATATACTTCTATGAAAAAATTTATTCATTGTTTATATCAAATGCAAATGTCACTAGGTGTCCTGTATCTCCCTCTCTCTTTCAGTCTCTCTCTGCCTCTGTCTCTCTTTTTGGCTCAACCCAGCTACCCTAGTCAGCTGAGTTGTTCTCCCTCTCATCTTTGCTCTTCTCTATAGATCTCATAAGCCAAGTTCTCTCCAGTAACTTTGCGGCTCTGACCCTTGCCTTCAGGCACCTTTCTGAGGCCTCAAACTCTTTCTGGCCTGTAGGATGTCAAGGTCCGCGTCCACACAGGCTCTCAACCACACTGGATCCCCATAGCCCTGCATATCTCTTCCCACCCCCAGGGCTCCACTCAAGCAGTTGTTCATGGTGACTCTTAGTTGCAAGAGCAGAGAATGCTGCTGAGGTATACATTTAGGCAGCTCTCATAGAATGTACGAGGAAAGCAATTCTTTTTTTTTTTTTTTTAAGATTTTATTTATTTGACAGAGAAAGAGACAGCCAGTGAGAGAGGGAACACAAGCAGGGGGAGTGGGAGAGGAAGAAGCAGTCTCACAGTGGAAGAGCCTGATGTGGGGCTCAATCCCATAATGCCGGGATCACGCCCTGAGCCGAAGGCAGATGCTCAACCGCTGTGCCATGAGGAAAGTAATTTCTAGAGCTCTGCAGCCAACCAATCTATCAATTACATGGAATACAGACAAAAATATTTTCAGAACTGCAAGTGTTCAGAAAGCCTATCTCTCGAGTATTTTTCTTTTTTTCTTTATTTTTAAGATTTTATTTATTTATTTGAGAGAGAGTGAGCAAGAGAACATGACGGGGGGGGGCGGCAGCGGTGGGCGCTGAGAGAGAAGCAGACTCCCCACTGAGCAGGAGCCTGATGTGGCTCGAATCTGGGACTCCAGGATCATGACCTGAGCCAAAGGCAGACATTTAATGGACTGAGCCACCCAGGCGCCCCTCTCAAGTATTTTTCTAAAGAAGTAATGGGAAGATGTGCTCAAATAAACAAGGGAATAAAACAAGAAACAAGAAGATGTGGGATTTGAAAAGGGGTGAGTCCAACTGAGGAGTGCAGGGAAGGGAAGTTCCAGAGTACTAGTTGGCAGCTGGCCTGGAGAAGAATCAGGCCAAATTGGAGTAGAAGGACAGAGCTGCAGAGGGGAGACAGTACATTAAATACTGTGTGGAAGATAATGGAAGAGGGGCGCCTGGGTGGCTCAGTCGTTGAGCGTCTGCCTTTGGCTCAGGGCGTGATCCCGGCATTATGGGATTGAGCCCCACATCAGGCTTTTCCACTGGGAGCCTGCTTCTTCTTCTCCCACTCCCCCTGCTTGTGTTCCCTCTCTCTCTGGCTGTCTCTCTCTCTCTGTCAAATAAATAAATAAAATCTTTAGGGAAAAAAAAGATAATGGAAGAATGTAAAGACTTGATAAAAGACAGACAATTTGGGTCTTTCCAGTCAATTTTTTTTTCTTCCAGTCAATTTTATTTGAAATGGGATCAGACCATTCAGAGCTGCTCCCATCAGGGATCTTACTGAGAGTTGGTCTTATTCAGATTCATGCTCCCAGGGGCAGGCTGAAATCACACCAATCCCTGGAGATAAAATAGAATATATGTTAGAGGCTAAGAAATGCAATAACTTCTGCTCAAATTCAGACCTCTGAGATTTCAAAAGAATTCATCTCAAAACTTGAGTTCCTACTTTTTTTCTATCTCTACTGATTCCAGCTGACAGAAACCAAATTAACAAATCTACTTTGGGTTTTTGTCTGGCATGAAAGGAGTTCGGAAGTTGCCACTCCATTCTAACAACAAGTAAAAAGTTGAACAAACTGAAAAATTAACAACTCTCCTTAGATCTGTAAGAGAAGTAAGGGAACAGGGCACACTGCTGCCTCCAAAATTGGAGAGACTGACAGATGGCTACAGGGAATCACAGCTTACTGGAGCAGTAGTCCACAGGGAAAGCTTCCACAGAAACCAGCACCAAAGTACGAAAACCTGAGCTGTACAGGCAGACCTCACTTTATCACACCTTATTTTATTGTGCTTCACAGACACTGTATTATTATTATTGTTATTATTATTATTATTATTATTTTTACAAATGGAAGGTTTGTAGCAACCCGGTGTTGAACAAGTCTATCAGCACCATTTTTCCAACAGCATTTGCTCACTTCATGTCTCTGTGTCACATTTCGGTATTTCTCACACTATTTCAAACATTTTCATTATTACTATATTTGTTATGGTGATCTGTGATCAGGTATCTCTCACATTACTATTGTAATTATTTAGGGGCTCCATGAACCACACCTATATAAGATGGTGTACTTAATCAATAAATTTGTGTGTGCTCTGGTTGCTCTACTGACCAGCCTTTCCCTCATCGTTCTCCCACTCCTTGGGCTTCCCTATTCTCCACAACAAACCAATATTGAAATTAGGCCAGTTAATAACCCTACAATGGCCTCCAAATGTTCAAGTGAAAGGAAGAGTCATAGGTCTCTCACTTTAGATCAAAAGCTAGAAATGATTAAGCTTAGCGAGGAAGGCATGTGGAAAGTTGAGAGGCTGACAGCTAGGCCTTTTGCACCAAATAGTTAGCCAAATTATGAATGCAAATGAAAAGTTCTTGAAGGAAATTAAATGTGCTACTCTGGTGAACACACTCTTATTGCTGATGTGGAGAATGTTTGAGTGGTCTGGATAAAAGATCAAAACAGCCACAACATTCTCTGAAGCCAAAGCCTGATCCAGAGAAGGCCCTAACTTTCTTCAATTCTAGGAAGACTGGGAGAGGGGAGAAAGCTGCAGAAGAAAAGTTGGAATCCAGCAGATGTTGGTTCATGAGGTATAAGAAAAGAGGCTAGGGGCGCCTGGGTGGCACAGCGGTTAAGCATCTGCCTTCGGCTCAGGGCGTGATCCCGGCGTTATGGGATTGAGCCCCACATCAGGCTCTTCCGCTATGAGCCTGCTTCTTCCTCTCCCACTCCCCCTTCTTGTGTTCCCTCTCTCACTGGCTGTCTCTATCTCTGTCAAATAAATAAATAAAATCTTAAAAAAAAAAAAAAAGAGGCTGGCTCCATAACAGCAAAGTGCAAGCTGAGGCAACAAGTGCTGATGCAGAAGCAAGTTTTCTAGAAGCTCCAGCTCAAATACTTCATGAAGGTGGCTACACTGAACAACAGATTTTCAATGTAGATGAAACAGTCTTCTATTGGAAGAAGATGCCATCTAGCACTTTCAAAGCTAGAGAGAAGTCAATGCCTGCCTTCAAAGCCTCAAAGCATGCGTTAGCTCTCTTGTTGGCGGCTAATGAAGCTGGTGACTTTAAGTTAAAGCCAATTCTCATTTACCATTCTGAAAATCCTAGGGCCCTTAAGAATTATGGGAAATCTACTCTGTGCTCTGTAAATTGACCAACAAAACCTAGATGACAGCACATCTGTTTACAACATGGTTTACTGAATATTATAAGCCCATGGTGGAGAACTACTGCTCAAAAAAAACAAAACACAACAAAAACCCAAAAAACCTTCTTTTAAAAATATGACTCCTCATTGGCAATGTACCTGGTCACCCAAGAGCTCTGATGGCGATGGACAACAAAATTAATGTTGTTTTCATACCAACTAACTCAACATCTATTTTGTAGATCAAGGAGCTATTTTGACTTTCAAGTCTTATTATTTAAGAAATACATTTTGTAAGGCTACAAGCTGCCATGGGTAGTGAAATACTCAACTGTTCTGATGGATCTCGGCAAAGTCAATTGAAAGCCTTCTAGAAAAACTCACCATTCTAGATGTCATTAAGAACATTCACGAATCATGGAAAGAAGTCAATATATCAACATTCACAGGAGTTTGGAAAAAGTTGATTCCAACCCTTGTGGATGACTTTGAGGGGTTCAAAACTTCAGTGGAGGAAGTAACTGCAAATGTGGTAGAAATAGCAAAAACAAAAACAAAGACCAAAAACCCACTAGCATTAGAAGTGGAACTAAAAAATGTAATTGAATTACTGCAATCTCATGATAAAACTTGAACAAATGAGGAGTTGCTTTTTATGAATGAGCAAAGAAAGTGTTTCCTTGAGATGGAAATTACTCCTGGTAAAGATGCTGTGAAGATTGTTGAAACAATAACAAAGAATTTAGAATATTACATAAACTTAGTTGATAAAGGAGCAGCAGGGTTCAAGGGGATTGACTCCAACTTTGAAAGTTCTTCTGTGGGTAAAATGATGTCAAACAGCATCACACGCTACAGCAAAATCATTCATGAAAGGAAGAGTCAATCAATGCAGCAAACTTCATTAGTGTCCTATTTTCAGAAATTGCCACAGCCATCCCAGTCTTCAACAACCACCAGCTGATCAGCCACAGCTGTAAACATTGAGGCAAGACCCTCCACCAGCAAAGAGATTATGACTTGCTTAAAGCTCAAATGATGATTAGCATTTTTTACCAATAAAGTACTTTTTTAATTAAGATATTACATTGTTTTTTAGAGAGAATGCTACTGTACACTAAAGACTATGGTATAGGGTAAGCATAACTTTTATATATACTGGGAAACCAAAAGAATTCATTTGACTTGCTTTATTGTGATATTTGCTTTATTGTGGTCTGGAACCAAACCTGCAACATCTCCAAGGTATGCCTGTAATTGACAAATTGCTGAAGTCTCAGTGTGGACAAGGTTGGGGGAAGTGTCACAATTTTGTCAATCTCACTTCCTGGAGCTCTAATAGGTTCTCATGAAATAAAGAACATCCCCTCTACTTCTGGTAGAAAAAGGGGGAAATGAAGCATTTTGAAATATGCCAGAGCCTTCTGCTTTCCTTCCAAGGTCTGCCCTCAGGAAAAACTATTTAAACACAGCCTAATCTACTGAGTTTTATCAGAGGCTAACTGACCTGCAAGAAGGGAAATACTCAACTCCAGCCCACTCTTAGCCATCCTGTTCCACCTAAGGGTGAGATGGAGATGACCAAGAAGCTCCTGAAGTTCACAGCTAGAGTCACAAGCTCAGGAAAGACTGATACCTAATAATAGCACAATAGAATGCATCCCCTACTCCCACACCTCACCACCACTTAATAAAAGCCCATTTACAGCAGTTCCTTTCTCCCATTATATCATGCCCAGCTATGAAAAAAATAAAAAGACACACAAAAGGCAACCATTTAAGGAAGAAATATCAATTCTCTACAATCTCCTTCTGAGCACAGAAGCAGAGGGAATATTTTCTAACTCATTCTATGAAGTCAGCATTAGCTTAGTACCAAAATATGTCCAGATCTACATGAGGAAAATTTCAAAGAAATCAAAGAAGATGAAAGCAACTGAAGAAGAACTAAACAAATGAAGAGATATCCCATGTTCATAGATAGGAAGACTCCATATTGTCAAGGTGTCATTCTTCCCAACTTGGCCTATAGATTCAACACCATGCCAATCAAAATCTCAGCAAGTTATTTTGTGGCTATTGAAAAACTGATTCTGAAATTTGTACAGAGAAGCGAAAGACCTAGAATAGTCAATATAACATAAAGGAAAAGAACAAAGTCAGAAGACTGACCCTATCTGACCTCAAGACTTACTATAAAGCCATAGTAAGACAGTGTCTTAATAGACAGTGAGGTACTGGTGGGAGAACAGGTTCCAATAGATCAATGGAACAGAATAAAGAGCCCAGAAATGGACCTCCCTAAATATAGTTAACTGATCTTTCTTAAAAAGATATTTTTATTTATTCATTTGAAAGAGAGAGAGAAAGCACGAGCAGGGGGTGGGGCATAAGGAGAGGGAGAAGCAGGTTCCCTGCTGAGCGGGCAGTCCATTGGGGACTTGATCCCAGGACCCCAAGATCATGACCTAAGCTGAAGGCAGGTGCTTAACTGACTAAGCCACCCAGCTGCCCCTAGTAAACTGATCTTTGACAAAGGAGCAAAGGCATTACAGTGGAGCAAATGTAGTCTTTCCAACAAATGATGTTGAAACAAAAAAATAAAAATTTTGGGGGCACCTGGGTGGCACAGCGGTTAAGCATCTGCCTTCGGCTCAGGGCGTGATCCTGGCATTATGGGATCGAGCCCCACATCAGGCTCCTCTGCTATGAGCCTGCTTCTTCCTCTCCCACTCCCCCTTCTTGTGCTCCCTCTCTTGCTGGCTGTCTCTATCTCTGTCAAATAAATAAATAAATAAAATCTTTAAAAAAATAAAATAAAAAAATAAAAATTTTTATCTAGACTCGGACTTTATACTCGTCACAAAAATTAACTGAAAATGAATCACAGACTTAAACGTATAATGCAACACTACAAAAGTCCTAGAAGATAACACAGGAGAATATTCAAATGACCTTGGGTTTGGTGACGATTTTTAGCTACAACACCACCAAACGTGATCCATGAGAGAAAGACTTGATAAGATGGACCTCATTAAAGGAAACAGTTCTTTTCTGTGAAAGATGTTGTTAAGAGAATGACAGACAAGCTACAGACTGGGAGAAAATATTTGCAAAAGACATATCTGATAAGGGACTGTTATGAAAACTATACAAGGAACTCTTAAAGCTCAACAATAAGAAAACAAACAACTCAATTAAAAAGTGAGCCAAACACTTTAGCACACACTTCACCAAAGGAGATACACAGATGGCAAATAAGCATCTGAAAAGATGCTTCACATCATGCGTCATCAGGGAAATGCAAATTAAAACAACAATGAGCTAGCACTACACACCTATTAGAATAGCCAAAAACCAGAACACTGACAACACCAAATGCCGTGGAGGCTGTGGAGCCACAGGGACCGTCAATCATTGCTGGTGGGAATGCAAAACAGTACAGGCCCTTCGGAAGACAGTTTGGTGGGTTCTGACAGCACAACACGGCTCTTGCCACACGATCCACCAATTGCTCTCCTTGGTACTTACCCACAGGTGCTGAAAATGCATGTCCACACAAAAACCTGCACATGTGGTTTACAGCAGCTTTGTTCATAATTGCCAAAACTTGGAAGACACCAAAATGTCCTTCGATAGGTAAGTAAATGGATACATAAACTGCAGTACATCCAGATAATAAAATATTTTTCAGCGCTAAAAAAGAAATGAGTTATCAAGCCATGAGAAGGCATGAAGAACCTTAAATGAATATTACCAGGTGAAAGCAGCTCATCCAAAAAGGCTAAATACTGTATGATTCCAACTATATGATATTCTGGAAAAGACAAAACTATGGGGACAGTAAAAAGATCAGTGGTTCCCAGGGGTTAGGGGGAGGGAACGGTGAACAGGCAGAGCATGGAGGAGTTTTAGGGCCGTGAAATCATTCTGTATGATACAGTAAAAGTGGTTACATGACATTATACATTTGTCCAGACCCATAGAAATTACAACACCAAGGCGAACCCTAATGTAAACTATGACCTCTGGGTTACCATGTGTTAAAGTAGGTTCCTCAATTTTAGAGAACGTAGCAGGCTGGTGGTGCATGGGGAGGTGGATAATGGGAGGGAGTCTATGCACACAGGGGGTCAGGGGGTGCATGGGAAATAAAATCTAATATACACACACACTTTTGGCTAGTGAGGAAAAATAGACTCTGTGTGTGTGTTTGTGTGTGTGTGTGTGTGTAATGTAGACTATATCCCCATCTCTTGATATAAAAACATAATAGTTTTCAAAATTTTCCTTGCCTTGATTTCCTCATTTGTAAAGTGAAGCTAACAATATAGCAGGTACTTGAAAGGATCGTGGGGGGACTAAATGAATCCAGTGTAGAAAACAGTGCCCGGAGCACAGTACACACCATGTACACGGCAGCTAATACAATTAATGAATGACAACGGTGCTTTGTATTATTGGAAAAGTGAGCTGAAGAACCAAATTGGCAAGAAGAATGATGAAATTTGCAATTATTATAGGAAATTATATCACCATACAATGGGGCGCCTGGGTGACTCAGCTGATTAAGTGACTGACTCTCGATTTCAGCTCAGGTCATGATCTCAGGGTCCTGGGATTAACCCCTCTACAGGACTCCACGCTCAGCATGGCATCTGCTTGAGGATTCTCTCTCTCTCTCCCTCTGCCCCTCCCCCTGCTCACACTCTCTGTCTCTCTCTAAAAATAAATAAATACATGTTAAAAAAAAAAAAGAAAATTGTATCACCACACGAATAAAATGCAAAAACAGGAATTCCTTTGGCTACAGTGACCCAGCAGTAGCTGTAATGGTGTTTGCTATGTTAACACACCTAGTTGAAGATTGGACAAGTTGATGGAAAGTAAGCAGTAAAATAACATATTTGGAGTCATTTCATACAAAATAGGACAATACTTTCCAATAGAGCACTGTATCTCACTGCCAAAACTAAGGAAATTTAAGAGTAAGTGGAATATAAATTTATAGCAAACAAATACTAAGGCAAACTTGATCCTGAGAGAATGCTGTGATGTCCCCTCCTTCTGGGTAGACACTCGCAAGGCTCTGAAACCCTCTGAGCCTGAGAAGTTTGCTTGGATAACAAGATTGTCACTGTGACCTCATCTTGGCTCAAAGCTGCTTGTTTATTTCTGGTTTTCAGTTATGCTTTGGACATAGCTCAAATGCTCAAGAACATTTATCATCCCTGTTCATGTTTCCAAGAGGATGGGATTTGCTGTTCTCTGCCTGAGAGGGGAGCATGGAGGGAGGACACCTGCTGTCCTTCCCCTGCTGGGGAGGGGATGGCTCATATGGTGGGTGAGTGCCTGGCATTCCGGAGCCCTACCTTACTAGAAGACAGGATTATGTGTCCCAGGTCCCAGGTGCTCAGCCTGTGGCTCTCTTGGGCCTGCTGGCCATCGGGCAGCCTGTAACCTCCCTCTCACCTCCAGTTCCCAGGCTATAAAGTGCTCCTTCTCCCCTCCTTCCTCTCCTTTCTGTCCATTGAGAGGATGATGCCAGCTTGAGGTTCTTAGCAGTGGACAGAGTGGGCCCCAAAAGTCTAGATTTAGGGAGGAAGCAGAATACCTACAGGCTTCAGTGCTAGGCCTCATTCTCCAACGTGGTTTCCTGGAAACCCCATTCAGCCATTTATTCATAGAAAACCATTTATTATTTTAGAACCATCAATTAATATAAATGTTATGCTCTGATCCACATTCAACCGCTGATCCTTACATCTACCATTTCTATTTGCGACAACCCTCAAGGGAGAGGGAAACAAAGGGTAGAATTCAGGCCTGAATACCTTTTCATGCCTAACGCCTCATTTGAGTTAAAACCTTACACAAAACATTTGGAGAACAAGCACTAAGCATCTATGTATCCACACACATAAAAACACAATTTTTTTAATTCATTAGTTTCTTATAGGAATTATTAAGGTAATTATAATTTTTGCATAATATTCCCAGGATGACGGGCTGATGTGGTAATGTGGAGACAATCCCAGACCTGAATGCTGTCTCTGCCAACTTCTGGTATATGGCCTCTGGCAAGTTGCCAACCTTCTCAAGCCTCAGTTTCTTTTTTTTTAAGATTTTTTTTTAAGATTTTATTTATTTATTTGACAGAGAGAGAGACAGAGAGAGAGGGAACACAAGCAGGGGGAGTGGGAGAAGGAGAAGCAGGCTCCCAGCAGAGCAGGGAGCCCGATGCGGGGCTCAATCCCAGGACCCCGGGATCACGCCCTGAGCTGAAGGCAGATGCCTAACGCCTGAGCCACCCAGCGCCCTAAGATTTTTTTTAAAGATTTTTTTTATTTATTTGACAGAGAGAGAGAGACAGCGAGAGAGGGAACACAAGCAGGGGGAGTTGGAAAGGGAGAAGCAGGCTTCCCGCTGACCAGGGAGCCTGACAGGGGGCTCAATCCCAGGACCCTGGGATCATGACCTGAGCCGAAGGCAGACGTTTAACAACTGAGCCACCCAGGAGCCCCTCGAGCCTCAGTTTCCTGATCTATCAAAGGTTCTATCATCTGATCTGACCTATGATCTGACCAATCATCAGGTTCAGTGAACTGATATGTAAAAGACCTAGTGGCAGATATGGCAAAAAAAAAAAAAAAGTGCCCAAGTATTTAATTCACATCAACATTTCCCCTTTGAAGTGCAAAGCACATAGGTCTACAGACAATCCCCACCCCCGAGGAACCTGTGCCACCTCCTAGCAGCTTTTAGGAGCTCTGCCTGCTCCAGAATGAGCCCAGTACAATTTGGTATTTCCAAGCTAATCAAAAATCAATACATGGACATTGTGGGCTCACTATTTTGTAGGAAGGCCAGAGCCATGCCCTATTTACAAAGTGTTTGAGATAGTGATGGCAACCTAGAAAAATGCTTATAGCTTCAGAACTGCCCTGTATTGTTTCTGCCAAAGACCTACCCCTGCTGGGATGTGCTAGTCTCGTGTATGTATTGGATTATATGCCAAGAAAGACTCTGCCTTAAGACTGCCCCTGTAGCCTTGGGGGGCCTGGGTGGCTCAATCAACTGGGTGTCCAACTCTTGATCTCAGCTCAGGTATTGATCTCAGGGTTGTGAGTTCGAGCCTTACACTGATATAAATACATAAATAAATAGAGTGCCCCAGGACGCTTATCGGTAAAGACCCAGGAGCACCTCAAAGCAGGTGCTCTAGAAATACAGACCATTGCCTTGGCCCAGCAGACTGACTTCAAAAGCAGCCAACCTAAATGTACATTTTAAACTTGGTAAAAACGGGCAAGCATGAAAGCAAATTGAGACCATAATCTGCTCAAATTACATAATAAAGCCAACCCCCTCTATAAGCCAAATCACAATTAAAAGCTACTCTATTGGGGCGCCTGGGTGGCACAGCGGTTAAGCATCTGCCTTCAGCTCAGGGAGTGATCCCGGCGTTATGGGATCGAGCCCCACATCAGGCTCCTCTGCTATGAGCCTGCTTCTTCTTCTCCCACTCCCCCTGCTTGTGTTCCCTCTCTCGCTGGCTGTCTCTGTCAAATAAATAAATAAAATCTTTTAAAAAAAAAAAAAGCTACTCTATTATTGCCAGGATAAGATAATGTGGCACATGGAAAATTTGTATTAAGAAGTATGAAGTAACAGAACTGTTCCATGATGGCCTAAAGTATCTTCGAGATGTACAGTCTGTCACTCAAGCTCTCTGGGGCAATGCTGTCTTGGAATTCCATTCATAGCTGATCTCCTTCAAAGGAGCTGTCCTCTATCTGCCGTTGAGCAAAGTGAGGTCACCACGAGCTGTCAGCCCTGAGAGGCAGGACCCGAACACAAGAACTGCTGAGGGTCAGGTGGCGGGAAGGGTGTGCACGTGGGGCCAGAACCCAGCCCTGGAATGCCAACACGCAGGAGACAAAATAGGGTCAGAAACCGAATACATTTTATGACTAATTTTTTTTAAAGATTTTATTTATTTATTCGACAGAGATAGAGACAGCCAGCAAGAGAGGGAACACAAGCAGGGGGAGTGGGAGAGGAAGAAGCAGGCTCATAGCAGAGGAGCCTGATGTGGGGCTCGATCCCAGAACGCCGGGATCACGCCCTGAGCCGAAGGCAGAGGCTTAACCGCTGTTCCACCCAGGCACCCCCATTTTATGACTAATTTATTCTTATGGCCGTATGAGGTGGGTCACGCTGCTCATCACGGACAAGCTGCTCCTGACATTCTTCTCAAACTATTGCGGGCAACAAGTACCATCTATTTTGAAATGTTTTCTAGACCAAAACTCCAAAACTATTTCTTCCTTGTTTGAGGGAGATGAACTCAGAATTTCATGGTAAAATGTATTTAGGGACTAAGGTGGGCCCAGAACTACTGCGAAAAATCTATATTTGTGTGGCCACCTTTTTTGTGAACGTGGGATAGCTTTCTCCTCTGGCAAAAACATAAGCTGGGCTCCACAACGTTCATACTTGAACATCATCTCTACCATCTCCTCTTTTGTTTTCCTCAAGGAACTGACCTGAATCAGAAATGGAGAAGACCAGCCCAGCAGATGTCAGGCAGCAAATGGTTAAACTGTGTGCCGGAAACTCTTCTGAAGAGCCCTGCAAAGGGGCACTATTTGGAGAATGTCATAGGAATGAAGAATCTAGAATTCAGCAATTCTAGGTGCTCTAACTTCCACCTTAAGTCCAGTTAGCCCACAGAGCACTGTACTGTAAATCCCATGAACTCAATGCTAGAATCACCTTACTTTCAGTTTTAGCATTCAGATTTTATCGAAGACGGGTTAAGTACCACTCATATGGAATCTGTTTTTTTGTATTTGTTGCAAAAAAGGGAAAAATCTTGTTGAAGATATCATCCATTTCATATCATACATGATTTTAAGTTACGCGAAGCAAACATAGGCTTCAACGGTAGGAAAAGGGAAATTATTTAAATGGTATAACTTAAGTAAAAATTGTATTTTGCGCATGTGCTATTTACCAAATACTGCATATAGGTCTATATATGTTGTGTATATGTATGCTTTATTTAATGAACAACACAAGGAGTTTTGTAAGAGAATTTTGATTAAATGTAATTTTTTCCTATTCCCTAACCTGGAACCTAACTCGTGTGGAGGACCAGTCACGCTAGACGTCATCACTGAGGGTGCCCTCTCTGACCTGGCGGCGCGCCTGCCAGGCCAGGCCCCTGATTCTGTGAGCTGAGCAAGGACCTACTGGAAAAGCTTACGCTCCTGAAAGGCACAGTTTCCTGCCTCCGTCGAAGCCGCTGGGCACTTCCTGCTCACGGGTCAGACAACTCTCCAGACAGTCTCGAGCTCACTTCCTAGACGTGAACTCTGCCCTCTTGTCAGTGAGCTGTGCCCGCTCAGCTCACAACCTTTGGCGCCACTGGCCATCAGCCTTTCAGGAGCAGGGCTATCTTATTGTGCTTCATCAGCATTTCATACAGTGTCTGGCACATGGTAAATGGCAAATAAATATTTGTGAACAGCACTTATCTGTGTTTGGCTTTATTGCTGCGCCTGCTGCAGCATTCCTCAGAGCGGAGCCACTGGTAACAACCTCCCACCCAGCAAACACCCCTTTCCGTGCCCAGCCTTGCAGTAAGCCTGGGCATCTCTCCTGGAAAGACCACGTCTAAAAAATATTTTTCAGGATATAGTGTTAGGAAAACACTTTTCCTCCAAGGAAGAGTACACTTTCACCTTTCCAGTAATGAGAAGCACGTAAATTATCATCTTTCTCTTCTTTTTCTGCAAGAGTTGCCAGCAACCTCAAAAAAAATAAGCTGCATTAGAGACACTGCATTGACCTGGCTCCTTCAGCTATCATTTTTATATGCTTCCTTTGATCCTCATTTTCAGTTGGGAGATTCTAATGCAACGGTTTTCAAAGTCACCCCTACATGAGAATCACTGGAGGCGTTTGTTAAAAATGCTCATTCCCAGCCCCCTCCACAGACCCATTAATCAGACTCTCGAGAAGTGGGACTCAGAAGTTTACATTTTACACAAACGTCCCTGGGATTCTAATGCTCAGTGAAGTTTGAGAATTACTGGCCAGTTTCATATGTTATTTGGTATAAAATGCCCCAAATATTTCTTGAAAGGAAAGGGAATTTAGACACCTGATATAACATGATATAAGAAAAATATCCTATATATTATGATGCAGAAGGCATTCAGATAATGTAAACAGCATTACTTAAAATGACTAAATAAGTAACAGAATTATTAATGTATTACCTTAATTTTTACTTGACCTTTGTGCAATATATGAAAATCACTCTCTATCAAGATTGATGTTCACAATATTCTAAGTACTTACTACTTTTTTGTTCAGCAATTAAGACAGTATTCATTGGGTGTATTAAGGAAAACGAAGAATCAGGGCTTAAGAGCTAGATATAAACTAACACATTCATTCAGTAAAGTATTTATGGAGGGCCACAGGGCTCCTGGAGCAGTGCTTTGTCACGAGAGACACTTAAGGAACAAGACTCAGCTCCTGCCCTCAGGTTGCTTTTGGTCTAGGGGGAAACGCAGACAGGTAAGCAGGTGAGAGCTCTCTGGTGCCTAGGGCCTCTGGCCGGTCTGCAAGGCACAGGCCGTTCCCAGAAAGAAAATCATCTAGTAGCCATACAGAGTTCAGAAAATGATGCAAAAACACTTCTTTACTCACCCCAGGTACATGAATCCTTTTCAGTCCACACTGAAGCAACCAGAGGGTCCTCCAAAAATAGCTCGGCGCTCTGGCCTTCCTCCAATCTCCTCTCCCCACCGCTTGTTTCCCTCCCGCTCGGTCCTCCCTCCCCCTCCCCGCTCCTGGCAGGAGACGCCCTGACTGCTGCTTACTGCCGGGTGCGCAAAGAGAATTTCCTTCTCTCTGATTCTTCCCAGTGGAGCAGATAAAATGACCAACAAACCACTCTCCCAGGCTCAACTGACTCACACCAAGTCTGTTTCCGCCAAGTCCACACCTCCCCCCACACACCCCTCCCGGTGGGGGAGGGGAGTGTGGACCATCCCACGGGGTGGGGGCTCCACAACCCCCTGGGACTGGGGCCCAGAGCAAAACCAGAGGTGGGCCCCTAAGAGACAGTGCAGGAGGGGTGTTCAGAGCAGAGGAGACCCTCCTTGTAAATAGCTGGGGACCAAAGAGCACTGAGCAGTGGGGGAATTTTAGCCATTCTAAATCCCCAAGAAGTAATTTTAAATCCTACTCATATTTCAAGATACCATATGAAGCTTTCTGAGATGATGCTGCTCTCCTTCATCTACTTTTCTAGGCGTCTACAAGGTCAATCATCACGCTGCATGATGATATTTCATTGCATTGTGACTTCTGTTGCTCACTTGTTTCATATGAATAAACTGGTTTTTTTAATTCGACTGTAAACCATAGGAGGACAGGGACCATGTTATAGAGTTTAGCTTTTAAATAACTGCATTATGGAAATACAATTCTCATACCGAACAATTCACCTACTTCAAGTGTACAATTCAACCATTTTTAGTATTTTCTTACAGTTGGGCCACCATTATCACAATCAATTTTAGAACATTTTCATTATGCCCAAAAGAAACACTATACCCATCAGCAGTCACTCCCTATTTCTCCAAGTTGTGAGTTGAATTGTGTCCCCCAAGAGACATGTTCAAGTCCTAACCCCCAGATCCTATGAATGTGACCTAATTGGAAACAGGGTCTTTGCAGATGTAGTCAAGATGAGGTCACTTTGGATTGCGGTGGGCCCTAAATACAGCATGACTTGGTGCCCTTATAAGGAGAGGGAAACTCTGACGCAGAGCTACAAGCATATGGAAAGAATCTATGTGAAGGCAGAGACAGAGATTGGAAGGCTGCTTCTGCGAACCAAGGAAAGCCAAGGATTGCAGGCAACCAGAAGCTAGGTGAGGTGAGGAAGGATTCTTTCCTAGGTGCCTAGGACCTTTCATCCCTAGGTCCTTCGGAGGGAGTATGGCCTGTGACAACACTGACTAACTTTGACTATGGACTGTGAGAGAATAAATCTCACCCAATTTGTGACTCTTTGTTATGGCAAGTCTAGGAATCTCACCCAATTTGTGACTCTTTGTTATGGCAAGTCTAGGAAACTAATATACTCTCCCAAACCTCCCTCAACCCCACCCTAGATAACCAGTAATCTACTTTCTATTTCTATAGGTTAATCTATTCCAGACATTTTATGTAAATATAATTACACAATATGTAATCTTTTGCTATGGATTGCTTGCATTTTAATGTCTTCAAGGGTTGTCCCTGTTACAGCAGGCATCATTACTTCATTCATTTTTACTGGTAAATAATATTCCGTTACATGGGTATACCACATTGGGTTTCTCCATTCATCAGCTGATGGACATTGGGTTGTTTCTACTTCTGGGTCTTTTGAATAATGCTGCTATGGATATTCATGTACAAGTTTTTGTGTGTACATGTTCTCATTTTTCTTTTTTCTTTTTTTTTTTGTATTTTAACCATTTACTTAAGAGTGAATCCAATGTCATTAATGGAACTTCTTATAGAACTTTGCTTGAATAGACACCTGTAGCTCTAAAATCATTAACTGATAAAACAACATGTCAAGCATAACTTCCTGAATGGGGTTCTTAAAGATACTCTTGCATTGAGTATCTTTTTTTTTTTTTTAATGTTACGTTAGTCACCATACAGTACTTCATTTTTCTTGGGTATATGCCCGGGAGTAGGACTGCTGAGTCTTATGGTAACTCTATATTTAAACTTTTGAGGAAATGTCAAACTGTTTTCCAAGGTAGATGCACCATTTTACATTCCCATCGGCAGTGTATGGGCATACCAACAGATCTACATCTTTTCCAACACTTGTCGTTGCCTGTTTTTTTAATGATAATCATCCTTGATGTGAAGTGGTAACTCACTGTGATTGTGATTTGCATTTCCCTGATGGCCAGTGAAGTTGAGCATCTTTTCTTGTGCTTATTAGTTGTCTTCTTTGGAGAAATGTCTAATAACATCACTTGCCTATTTTTTTAAAGATTTTATTTATTTATGAGAGAGAGCAGAGGGAGGACAAGCAGACCACACTGAGCATGGAGCCTGATGTGGGGCTCGATCTCACGTGACCTGAGCTGAAACCAAGAGTCAGACGCCCAACCAACTGAGCCACCCAGGCGCCCCTCTTGCCCATTTTTTAATTGGATTGTTTGGTTTTTGTTGTTGAGTTGTAGGCGTTCTTTACATATTCTGGATGACTGGGTTGTCTTTTGATTATTGAGTTGTAAGTATTATTTATATATTTTATAGTTTTAAATATTCTTCACTGTGCCGAACAATACCGAGCACATGATGGGGATTGTGTTTGTACTCTTGTACATTTCTGGTGTTCAAAAGGATCGTTTGGTTTTTGTTTAATGAATGGGCTGGAATAACATTTTTCAGAACTGTCAGGTCAAAATTGAAGGTAAGGAAAAGAACCTAATATTGATTGACTGCCCATCATTGGCCTACTGTTGTTACTGGGAGAACCCCCCCTATAACCTAAGGGAATTCTGAGTTGTTAACCCCAGTAAGCCAGTAAGTAGAAAGGAGCTGCTTACCAGACATCTCACAGTTGAGAAACAGTAGAGTTGTCACCAAAGCCTGTGCTTTTAAAATCCTGCCCCTTTGCTCCGTCACGATGTGGTAAAACAGAGATATCAAGCCTGAAGGACTTTCTCCTTGGGCCTCTGATGCATGCAAAATGTCACCTCTCAACTTCAGGTCTCACCAAAGGAACTATAAACAGTTTATATGGTTTTTCAGCTCATAAACTAATGAAATCTATGCAAATACTTCTCTTGCCGTGAAGTATGAGAATTGAGGAATTGTGCCAATTCTTCTGTTAAAAACTGAAGCACAGAAATGGGGATACGCCTAAGTTCACTGAATAGGAAGAAAAAGAGCATGTGATTCCAGACTCCAAGCAGAAAGTATGCAAGTCCTGCAGAGGTGAACTGTATGTGCACGCTTCAACATCCACCCGCACTTTCCAATCAGTCTAAAGCGCAAATGGTTTCTGCAGCTCATGCTTCTGGCTCCAGGCCAGTGACACGCTTGCTTGAACTGCAGCCAAACAGCCTGGGACTCACTGCCTGAACATGTGACTGGCCTTCTCATGTTCTACAGACTGTACTCTCCTGGAGACCCACTGACATCTAGTTCTCTTGGATCCCATTTCATTTTTTATAGACAAGTGTCTTCACCCTTCGAAACCTAAAAATAGAGGTGAGATGAAGACATAGTTTGGAGGGTCTTAAGAGCCCTAAGTAAAGTCCCCCAAATATTTAAAATCCCGAGATTCATCTCTGGGAACTTGTGTGTCTGATTATCCTAATTTACAGCCTATCCTAGAAATTTCTCTTCTGGGGGAAAAAAGCCATCTGCAAACGATTCCTATTTGTAAATAAATAATATTTTTTTAAATGTCAGAGGAAGACATCAGAAAGTAGAAAAAGAAACTAAAAGGAAAATAATTTCTTCAAGTTACCCAAGTAGATTATGGGCAAGAAGTCCATCTATGAGGATACAATTAATATGGCCATATTAATAGATTGATTTGACTTTTTTTCACATGGCTGCCCAAGCAGAGATAGAGACAGGAATTATAGATGAAGTTAAATCATCCCTGAGAAAGGAAATCCAAAGGAACATTTCTGCTTATGAAAGAAAGATCATGTCTGTGTTGACCGATTCCTTGGGGTTTTCCTCATGTTGCTGTGCCTGTGTGGTTCTGTCCTGTTTATGGACCCGCTTCCTGGTTGAATGTCCCCATGAGGCAGGCTGCATGAGCACCTGCAGGATACCATTGCTTGCCAGAATTCTAGGAACAATGGTCAATGGAATTTTGCCTCCCAGGTCTTAGAAGAGGGCAAAAAACTTTGTTTTCCCCAAAGGCCAATTGAAAGATGTTGCATTGTCCCAGAAGCCCAGCCCTGGACCTTCCCCAATGCTAAGAGTCAGTTGGCACCTCCAGGTCCTTCGTCTCCCTTGGTGACTGACTGGTGCAAGGAGAGGCATCCCTGGGCCTGGGCTTCGAAGGCCTCAGCAGCTGCTACTTTTAAAACTTTCTTGTGCAAGGGAGGAAGTAGCTTTGGAAGATTTTGAGACCCAGCTCACAGTCTGGATATTTGAAGAGGTGAAACCTACCTTTAATAAAATTTTAAAGAAGCACTTTATATTTATTTATACAGTGCCTGCTTCTTTTTTATTCTGTACTTTTCCAGGGAACATGTTAATTGAAAGTGTATGTCATCCTACATCAGGAAATGATGAAGTTTGATGGATAAAATTTCCTCTGGTTCTTTCCCCCGAGCTTTTTTTAATTTATTTTTTTATTTTATTTTTTTTTAATTTGTTTTTTTTTATTTTTTTTATTATATTATGTTAATCACCATACAGTTCATCCCCGGATTCCGATGTAAAGTTTGATGCTTCATCAGTTGCACACAACACCCAGTGCACCATGCAATACGTGCCCTCCTGACTACCCATCACCAGTCTATCCCATTCCCCCACCCCCCCTCTGAAGTCTTCAGTTTGTTTCTCATAGTCCATAGTCTCTCATGTTTCATTCTCCCTTCTGATTACCCCCCCTTTTCTTTATCCCTTTCTTCCCCTACAAATCATCCTAGTTCTTATGTTCCATAGATGAGAGAAATCATATGATAATTGTCTTTCTCTGCTTGACTTATTTTACTTAGCATTATCTCCTCCAGTGCCGTCCATGTTGCAGCAAATGTTGAGAATTCGTTCTTTCTGATAGCTGAGTAATATTCCATTGTATATATGGACCACAACTTCTTAATCCAGTCATCTGTTGAAGGGCATCTCAGCTCCTTCCATGATTTGGCTATTGTGGACAATGCAGCTATGAACATTGGGGTGCATATGGCCCTTCTCTTTACTATGTCTGTATCTTTGTCCCCTGAGCTTTATTGAGTTTTAGCCATCATCTCAGAAAACCTAGTATGAACCACAAAATAGGCTGAGATGAGTAATGGGTGAAAGGATGAGATTTTCCATTAGATAACTTACTCTGTGTGTGCTGTAGATTTGCAAGAACTCTTGTTTTGATTTAATAGTTGGCTTTGCTTGAGTTAATCTAGTGAATTTATGAAAGAATTACATAGATGGAACACAGAGAATTGTACATTATGTAAAAATATGTAAAATATTATTTTAAATATAAATCTATATCCCAGGGCACCTGGTTGATGCAGTTGCATGAGCTACGAACTCTTGGTGTCAGCTTAGGTCATGATCTCAGGGTTGTGATATCAAGCCCTGTGTCAGGCTCACTGCTCAGCATGGAGTCACCTTGAGATTCTCTCTCCTTCTCCCTCTGCCCCTTCTGCTCATGCTCTCTCTCTCCCTCTCTAAAATAAATCAATAAATCTTAAAAAAATCCGTATCCCTCCTTCACTAAAAAGCTGGCCATATTGATGACAATAATATATTTTTGCTTATTTTCTGAAAATAAAAAAATAAAAAAGGTGTTTGAACTTTACCTGTAGACAGAGCCACGTAACTACTAACATCTGTCAGGTGTTCAACAAGTGCTTTCGCCATTGAGAATAATGCTTGCAGTAGGCTTTTCATAGATGGCTTTTATGAGATTGAGAAATGTACCCTCTATTCCTACACTCTGAAGGGTTTTAATCAGGAAAGGATGCTGTATTTTGTCAAATGCTTTTTCTGCATCAATTGAGAGGATCATATGGTTCTTGAGTCTTTTCTTGTTGATATGATGTATCACATTGATTGATTTGCGAGTGTTGAACCATGCTTGCATCCCAGGTATGAATCCCACTTGGTCATGATGGATAATCCTTTTAATGTACTGTTGGATTCTATTAGCAAGGATCTTGTTGAGGATTTTGGCATCCATATTCATTAGAGAAATCGGTCTGTAATTCTCCTTTTTGAGGGGGTCTTTGCCTGGTTTGGGGATCAAGGTAATATTAGCCTCATAGAATGAGTTTGGTAGCTTTCCTTCTGTTTCTATTTTTTGAAATAGCTTTAGGAGAATAGGTATTATTTCTTCTTTGAATGTTTGGTAGAATTCCCCAGGAAAACCGTCTGGGCCTGGAGTTTTATTATTTGGAAGGTTGTTTATCACTGACTCAATTTCTTCATAGTTAATTGGCCTATTTAAGAAATCTATTTCTTCCTGTTTCAGTCTTGGTAGTTTATAGGTTTCCAGGAAGGCCTCCATCTCTTCCAGATTGTTTAGTTTTTTGGCATATAGCTGTTGATAAAAGTTTCTAATAATCCTTGCAATTTCAATGGTGCTGGTCGTGACCTCTCCCTTTTCAGTCATAATTTTAATAATCTCAGTCCTTTCTCTTTGTTTTTGGACAAGTTTTGCCAGTGGTCTATCAATTTTATGGATTCTCTCAAAGAACCAGCTTCTAGTCCTGTTGATCTGCTCTACTGTGGTTCTGGTCTCTAATTCATTGATTTCTGCTCTAATCTTGGTCAACTCCTTCCTTGTCAGTGGGTTAGGCCTGTCCCTCTGTTGCTGTTCCAGTTTCTTGAGGTGAGAATATAGAAACTGCATTTTAGATTTTTCTATTCTTTTGAGTGAGGCTTGGATGGCTATGTATTTCCCCCTTAGGACTGCCTTTGCAGTATCCCATAGGTTTTGGACCGTTGTGTATTCATTCTCGTTGGTCTCCATAAATTGTTTAATTTGTTTTTTGATTTCCTGGTTTATCGAGTCATTCTTGAGCAGGATGGTTCTTAGCCTCCAAGTGTTTGAGTTTCTTCCAGGTTTTTCCTTGTGGTTGAGTTCCAATTTCAGAGCGTTGTGGTCTGAGAATATGCAGGGGATAATTTCAATCTTTTGGTATTGGCTGAGACCTGTTTTGTGTCCCAGAGCATGATCTATTCTTGAGAATGTTCCATGGGCATTTGAATAGAATGAGTATTCTTTGGTTCTGGGGTGTAGTGTTCTATATATATCTATGAGGTCCAACTCGTCGAGTATGGCATTCAAAGCCTTTGATTCTTTGCTTAGTTTTTGCCAGGGTGTTCTGTCTATTTCTGATAGTGGGGTGTTGAGGTCCCCTACTATTACTGTGTTCTTATCTATATGTCTCTTTATTTTGGTTAAGAGTTGGCTTGTGTATCTTGCTGCTCCCCTGTTGGGGGCATATATATTAATAATTGTCATATCCACTTGTTGAATACTTCCTTTAAGAATAATATAGTGCCCTTCTGTATCTCTCTCTATGGCCTCTAGTTTAAAATCCAGTCTATCTGATATGAGAATTGCTACTCCAGCTTTCTTTTGAGGTCCATTTGCGTGGAAGATGGTACTCCATCCCCTTACTCTAAGTCTGAATGCATCTTTGGGTTCAAAATGAGTCTCTTGTAGACAGCAAATGGATGGGTCATGTCTTTTTATCCAATCTGCAACCCTGTGGCGTTTTATGGGAGAGTTTAAGCCATTTAGATTGATAGAGATTATTGACAGATATGATTTTAATGATGCCATTTCTCTTTAAAGTCTTTGTATCGGTTGTGACTTGCTGCTCTGTATCACTCTTGGGGCCTTTTTACCTTTATAGAGCCCCCCTTAATATCTCCTGTAGGGCTGGTTTCGTGGTTACGAAATTGGTTAATGATTGGCGATTTTGGAACGTCTTTATTTCTCCATCAATTCTGAATGACAGCTTTGCTGGATAAAGGATCCTTGGCTGCATGTTTTTCTCTGAAAGAGCTTTAAAAATGCCCCCCCAAGCCTTTCTCTCATTCCAGGTCTCTGTAGACAGGTCTGACGTAATCCTGATACCTTTGCCTTGGTACGTGAGAAATTTCTTTGCCCTGGCCGCTTTCAATACTGTATCCTTGGATCTAATATTTGCGAATTGCACTATGACATGCCGTGGCGTAGGTTTGTCCTGGTTGAGCTTGGATGGGGTCCTCTCTGCCTCTTGGACACGAATGCTTGTTTCCCTTGCTAGATTAGGGAAGTTTTCAGCTACAATTTGTTCAAATATCTCTTCTAGACCTCTGTTTTTCTCCACCCCTTCAGGGATGCCGATGATNGAAATAAAACCCAGCCAACATGTTGTTTGCCACTATAAAAAAAAAAACAAAACAAGTGTTTTCGCACACATTAGTACACTTGACATTGAAAGTATTAGAGGTGGTATTTCCAGAGACATTCAGTGACTTTCCCAAGACTACTAAGCTGGTAAGCAGTAGAGGTCCCTGTTTCTGCAAAACTTGGGCTTTCCCCACTTTTTCATATTAATTGTCAGCTTTCACACCATGTAGTCCTTCAGAATTACAAATTGTCGTCAGTAACTACCAATCAAAAGCAAGATAGATTATATGGGAGAATAGCACACGGTCAACCCATCATTCTGTGAGTATGCATTATAATAGTTCTCCTAGAAGAGAGCTGAGTCCTAAGGATTAGATGTTAGGAACAAGAAAATAGTTGTTTATGATCTCAGCTCAGGTTGTTTTTTTTTTTTTTTAAGATTTTATTTATTTATTTGAGAGAGAGAGAACACAGGAGAGAGAAAAAGAGAGCGAACACAAGCAGAGAGAGGGCAGAGGGAGAAGCAGACTCCCTGCTGAGCAAGGAGCCCGACACAGGGCTTGATCCCAGGACCCCTGCATCATGACCTGAGCTGAAGTCAGACACTTAACCAACTGAGCCACCCAGGTGCCCCTCAGCTCAGGTCTTGATCTCAGGGTTGTGAGTTCAGGCCCTGCATTGAGCTGGAACATACATTAAAAAAAAAAAAAGTATTTAAAGCAAAACTAGGAAATAAAGAATATAAAGATGAACACAACAATTATCCAAAAGTTTACAACTAATAGATAATTTGAACATGTGAGTGCATTTGTTTCCAGTCTTTGGTACAACCTAGCAAGATGCTTGAATGTCTTTCCACCCTCACACATTGCATCTGACTGGTCTCTTAGTCCTACGGCCCTGTCTTCTGAATATATCCAAACCTATGCAGTTCTTCTCGGCCTCTACCTTGGCATAGATTACCATGGTCTCTTATCTAGATTATCGCAATTTCCTCCAAACCAGTCTCCTTAGCTTCAGTCTGACACACCCTCTCCCTGTTCATTCACCACACTACAGCCAGAGTTGTTTTTCTAAAATTCAAACTGCTCAAAAGCTCTGGATGGCAGCCACTGCCCTTAGGATAATGCTCACACTACTCCCCATGGTTTGCAAGGCCCTTCGCCTGAGGGCTCCCACCTCTCCTCTGTCTCCCCATATCCATTGTGCGGAACTTCTTCACCATCCTCTGCTAGCTACACGTCTGACCAACACTCTCTCTGCTAGAATGCTCTTCCCAGGCTCTTTGCCTTAGTGCTTTTCAGCTTTCGTTTCAATCCCAGCGCACTTACCAATTCTTTGGGGAAGATTTATTTGACCCCCTTCCTCTCTTTGCATAGGATTAGAGGCTCTTGCTACAAATTCTCCCCCATAATAACACTTATTTCACTTTATTATTATCCTTTTGTTTAACTGCCTGTCTCCTTCACTAGTTGTAAGCTGTGAAGGCAGGGTCTCTATCTCTTTTCTTCTCCACTCGCTATGCCACATGTGGCGCCATGTCTGGCAGAGGGAGGCATTTGATATCCACTGGACACACATGGGCATACTCATGAGTAACATAAAACGGGTTTACTAAATTTGAATAATCTTTCTTTTTTTTCTTTTTTTTTTTTTTAAAGATTTTATTTATTTATATGACGGAGATAGAGACAGCCAACGAGAGAGGGAACACAAGCAGGGGGAGTGGGAGAGGAAGAAGCAGGCTCATAGCAGAGGAGCCTGACGTGGGGCTCGACCCCATAACGCTGGGATCACGCCCTGAGCCGAAGGCAGACGCTTAACCGCTGTGCCACCCAGGCGCCCCTTGAATAATCTTTCTATAGATTCTCTTGGATTTTCAACGTAGAAACTAATGTTATTTGTGAATAATGATGCTTTGGCTTCTTCCTTTCTAGGCCCTTCTATTGTTTTCCTTGTCTTACTGTGCAGCCAAGATCTCCAGTGCGATGTTGAATAGATTTTGCTACTTAGCATTTTGTACCTTAGTTTTAAAAGGAAAGATTTATCATTTCAACATTAAGTACTATGTGTGATGTAGACTTTTGACTGATATCTTCATTATTTTAAGCAAATTCCCTTCTAGTCTTAGTTGACTAAATTTCTTTTTTCATAAATTATGAATGAATGTTGAATTTCGTCTAGCGCATCTTCTGCTTTACTGAGATGGTTTATCGTCTTTAACCTGACAATGTGTTGAATTATATTTTCTAATTTTCTAATATTAAAACATCCTACATCCTTGTATTGGTCATAATGTCTTATTGTTTTATACATTGCTGGATTTGATTTACTAACATTTTATTGAGAATTTTAAAAATCTATGTTTATTAGTAAAATTGGCTTATGACTTTGTTTTCTCTTCCTGTGATGGTCTGGTTTTGATATGAAGAAACTTTGTAGTCTCATAAGATGAGATGGGGAAACTTTCTCTTTTTTCTATTCTCCGAGATGGTGTAGACATAATAGAGAGTCCTTAAAAGTTTGAGACTCATTGATAAAACTATCTGGACCTAGTACAGGTTCGTATATATATCCGTTAACTGAAGTTTGTTCATTGTTTTGTTCAAACCATCACCATGTCTTCGTCTTTCTGCCTTCATGTTTTTTGGAAAGACTCTTAAATTTGTGTTTTACATTTTAAATTCAGTTTTCTACACTGTTAGTGAGGCCCTGTCTTGCCTTCATATGTTTTACTTTTGGTTTGTTCTCTTAATCCAGCTCTACCTTGTCTCAACTTGCATCCTTATTTGTTGCTCTTTCATATCTCCCATATTATTTTTTAAAGTTAGTATTTTCATGGGGCACCTGGGCAGCTCAGTCAGTTAAGCGTCTGTCTTCAGCTCAGGTCATGATCTCAGGGTCCAGGGATCGAGTCCCACGTCTGGCTCCCTGCTCATCGGGAAATCTGCTTCTCTCTCTCTCCCTCTGCCCCTCCCCTCCGCTTGTTCTCTCTCTCTCTCAAATAAATAAGTAAAATAGTTAAAAGATAATAAAGTTAGTATTTTCTGGTAATTGTTTGAGATCCCAGAGAAGCTGCTTTCCACAGTTGACTTCCATTTTTCCTATAGTAAGTCTCCTTTAAAGTATGAATTTGCTTTGCATCCTCAGGGCCGTGTTCTTCCTACTTTTATGTTGTTGTTTCAGTTTATTCATCCTTAAATAAGGGAATCTGGAAAAATCATATGTGTATTGACTGCTACAAAATATCGAGATAACTACCTGATATCTATTAGCTTGACTAACTCTGTAGTGCCTGAAAGGTTATGTATCATTCCAGTATGCATTTTCACCAAGGCCTTATTCAGAGAGGCTCTTTCACAATGTTCAGCACAATCTGATGTAGTCTGGTTTTTTTTTTCTTTAAGATTTATTTCTTTATTTGCTGGGGCGCCTGGGTGGCTCAGTTGTTAAGCCTGTCGTTTAACTGATCGTTTAACTGTCGTTAAGCCTGTCGTTTAACTGATCATGGCTCAGCGCGTGATCTCTGCATGCTGGGATCGAGCCCCACATCAGGCTCCTCCGCTGGGAGCCTGCTTCTTCCTCTCCCATTCCCCCTGCTTGTGTTCCCTCTCTCGCTGGCTGTCTCTCTATCAAATCAATACATAAAATCTTTTTTAAAAAAAAGATTTATTTCTTTATTTGAGAGAGCAAGAGAGCTCACACATGCCCATGAGTGGGGGAGGGGCAGAGGGAGAGAATCTTCAAGCAGACTCGCTGCTGACCCCACAGCCCAACGTAGGGCTCAATCCCACAACCCTGAGATCATGACCTGAGTTGAAACCAAGAGTCTGACACTTACCTGATTGAGCCACCCAGGAGCTTCACTCTGGTGTAGTCTATATGCAACTTCACTACTGGAAATATCTCATATGGCCAAGACATGGCAAACACAGGTCACTCATTAATTGGCTTGTGACAGCCTGGTGCAGGGATAACAACTAGGTCTCATCTCGTTATCAACTCACATACCAGAAGTGACTGCCGGGACAACTTTGTTGAAAACGATTCTGAGGTACTTTTTGCCTCAGTGGGAGAGAGTGCTTTGACTCATTAGTTACACCTGCTGGAGGCGGGGGCGTGGGCGTGGCAGAATGAGTGTCCTATTTGCTGTGCCATCCAAATGACTGTCAATGGGCTCCATGTAAGATACAGAAAACAATAGTCCGTAGTACTTAAAGGGCCTGGCCTCCTTGAGGCTGATAAGGGACACAGTTCCACCTGACCTGGCATGATTTCGAATCGGGTCTGTCTTGCAAAGTCCTTTCCCCAGACACTAGTGATCAGAAATTCGCCAACAGCTCAGAGATCGGTGGACTAAACCCAAGCCAGCTGTGTGACTGACTGAGTGGTGAGCTCCCCAAGCCCTCACGTGTCTAGATGTGGAAGCACCCAGCTTCTTCCCAGCCATATCAGAGCTGGGCCTACATACGCCTTTGGACGTGGGCCTTTATGGTTGAATCCGACCCAAAAGAACTGGCCACCCTGGCCACAGAATTAGGCCTGTGACCCAGGCCTGCCCAGTTCAGAAAGTGTCCCCAATTGGGTATGTGACCTACACTGGAACCAAGAGTCCTTATCTCGGAGATTATGTAAGAGCACTTCAAGGAAACCACTCTTCTCTCCTCGAGAATTGCTGAGCAAGGATGATACTTTCTTCAAAGTAAAAGGCAGGGTGTACACAACAAAGAGATTTATTTCTCAACTCAGCCCATCAAAGATACAGTCTCCCAGGTTTAGGCAAACAGCTTTCCGTCTGTAATGTTGCCCGCCTGGGTCTTCTGGGGCTCTCCATGCGCGACGGAATCGGAAGGCAAGATGGGATGAATGGGGGTGCTCTTCGCTTGCAAAAGGGACAACGCAGAAAGTCCTGGACAGGTACGTTTGATGTACCTAGGGGCTGGGGGAGCCCCGGAGCTTTGGCACCAAGGATGCCAGCCGGAGGCAGCTGAAGGTCCTGGTAAGAGGTGCCACATGGAGAAGAGGAGTGGGTGGCAGTGGGGATGAGCTTAAACAGCCTCCTGACTTTGTCTCCAGCCTTCTCTGACCAACTTAGGCTTGTTAACTAAAACATTCCTCCTATTCTTTTCTCTGCCTCGTTTTGGATGATGACAGGATTGTTGATATGATGCATTGACAACATTTAACCACAAACGGCACCAATTAGTCATTTCATAAAGTTCAACGTGCACTGATACAGCTCCTTATCTCAGCTCTCTGGGGCTGCTGGCGGAGGCCGGGAGTGGAATACGTGTCTCCTGCCTCAAGAAAAGTTGTCAACGAATCAGCTTTTCATCTAATTTGAGGTGACAAGTACTGATGATATATTCTAACTAAAGCATTCTTGACTCCATATGACTTTGTAAAGATACTAAGATTTGGTCATGCTCACATGTTCAGCAATGTCTCTACTTCTTGACTCAGCAGATTTTCAAATCAAGAATTTCCCTCTTCTTTACTCCCATTTACTAACTGATGAAAATATAAAATGTTATAATAAATCAATCTCTTTACAGATTATCTGCTTCTTTGGCGAATAATGTTCACATAATTTTAGAGAACTGTAAGAGAGGGGAGAGAATTGAATGAGGCATTCAGAGGAGGTAGGGACAGAGCTGAACAGGTTACTCAGGCCTAATTACAGAAGATCTAAGAATAATATCTGTCAATAACTGTGAAGACACTGAGAATTCACCTACATTCAAACTCACAAATTAATCTGCCAATTTCCTGGATGCTGACAGAAGATATGACACTCCTGGGACTGCGGACAGCAGATAATTTATTCTGCACAGTAACAGCAGTAGCCGAAGTATCAGCATCTGCACCGGTCCCCCGAGCCCCAATCCTCACAGGTGATGAGGGGCAGCCAGATGACACCGGAACACGTGGTGGATTGCATCACAGGGGAGAAAGTCTGAGCTTAGCGACCCATATTTTCTCTAAGGGCCAGTAATCATACATGCCTGTTGCTCTGAAGGGAGACACTATCTCTATCTTCCAAGGCTATTCCTTCAAAAGATAATCCAAAACAAAGGGCAGTCGGTGCCTTGCTTGCAAGATACACAGAAAAAGGAGATACTCACAGAAAAATATTTCCCAGTAATTTCCAACCCTCTTTTTGACACGGTTGTACTAGTTTCCTGAGAGTATGCTAACAAACTACCAGAAGCTGGGGGGCTTAAAACAACATAAATGTATTCTCACGTGGAGGCCAGGAGTCTGAAATTCAGCTGTTAGCACAGTTGTATTTCCTCCAAAGGCTCAAAGCCTTCCTAGCCTCTTCCCGCTTCTGGTGGGCACAGGTGTGCCTTAGCTGCAGCTGCAGCATTCCACTGTTGGCCCCCATCTTCACACAGCCTTCCCCTTTCCTTGTGGCTCTCCTCTGTGTGTTTCTGATAAGGACACCTGCCTTTGGATTTAGAGCCTATCTGGATGATCCAGGATGATTTCGTCTCAAGATTCTTAACCTAATTATCTGCAAAAACTCTTTTGCTTTAAAAAAAAAAATCACATTTACATGCTCTAGAGGCATGTCTTTTGGGGGGCCACCATTCCACCCAATGATCTTGGCTTCTGGTAAATTTTCCCATGAGTAAACCTCTCCATCAGCCATGCTCATTAGTCTCACTGACGGAGGATAAGACCAATTGTCTCGTACAGCATTTAATTAAAGTTACTATTAACGGGATTCCAAGCACCAGGACGAGCCCAACTTACAATGTTGACCTCAACCACACCCCCCAAAATCCCAGGCCCAAGTTGAACAAGTCTTGTAAACCATCAAGGTTTAACCTTGGAAATGCAGGTGGCTTACTCTTTCTATTTTGACCTTTCTACTTGGCTGAAGGCTCTACTCAAGTACAGCAGTATGTATCACCAATTGCAACAGAGGAAGTCTTGGGCAATTCTATGATCCTTAACAGTCCTGGCCAGTGAGTTGAAGTGAACTGATATCATCAGGGCTTTGGTTTTCTGTAAATTCTTGAAGACCTTTTATGACTGCTACTAATGTGCATGTCACTATATTTCCAGGAGGGGGGCAAGTAAATACCTGGGTTCTACATAAGAATTACAGTCTCTGGAATGCACATGGTGGCCTAGAAAGAGTTCATAATTGTTGGTGTGACTCAAATGGAATCTACGTCAGTTGATTCATGACTACCATAGTTGACAGTGCCTAAGACAGCATCTCCTGGTTGGAGAGGTTTTTCTTGGCAGTAGAGTAATTGAATCTAATCCTTGTTTTCAGAGGGACTGCCTCATAGCAGTCAGTTCAACCTGTCCTTTTGTCCACGTCCCCATTTGGGTGGCATATGTTTGCTCCATGGAATACTTGAGTAATGCCCAAGTATGAATGTGAAGATATCCAGAAGTATTGACCAGTATGTTGCTACACCCTGCTGTTTCTTTTTTTTCTTTTTTAAAAAATTTATTTAAATTCAATTTATTAACATATAGTTAGTTTCAGAGGTAGAGGTCAGTGATTCATCAGTCTTATATAACACCAAGTGCTCATTACATCCCGTGCCCTCCTTAATGTCCATCACCCAGTTACCCATCTGCCCACCTCCACTCCTCCAGCAACCCTCAGTTTGTTTCCTATATTTAAGAGTCTCTCATGGTTTGTCTCCCTTGCTGATTTTGTCTTCTTTTTCTCTACCTTCCACTATGTTCCTCTGTTTTGTTTCTTAAATTCTACATGTGAGTGAAATCATATAATTGTCTTTCTCTGATTGACTTATTTCACTTAGCATAATACCCTCTAGTTCCAGCCGTGTCATTGCAAATGGGAAGATTTCATTTTTTTGATGGCTGAGTAATATTCCACTGTGTATATGGACCACAGCTTTTTATCCATTCATCTGTTGATGGACATCTGGGCTCTTTCCACAGTTCAGCTATTGTGGACATTGCTGCTATAAACATTGGGGTGCAGGTGCCCCTTAGGATCACTATATTTGCATCTTTGGGGTAATACCTAGTAGTGTAATTGCTGGGTTGTAGGGGACCTCTGTTTTCAACTTTTTGAGGAATCTCCATACTGTTTTCCAGAGTGGCTGCCCCAGCTTGCATTCCCACTAACAGTGGGAATTCCCTCCACATCCCTGGCAACATCCATTGTTTCCTGACTTGATTTTAGCCATTCCGACTGGTGTGAGGTGGTATCTCATTGTGGTGTTGATTTACATTTCCCTGATGCCAAGTGATGTTGAGCACTTTTTAATGTGTCTGTTGGCCATTTGTACTTGTCTTTGGAGAAATGTCTGTTCATACCTTCTGCCCATTTCTTGACTGGATTATTTGTTCTTTGGGTGTTGAGTTTGATAAGTTCCTTACGGATTTTGGATACTAGTTCTTTATCTTATAAGAGATTTGCAAATATCATTTCCCATTTTGTTGTTTGTCTTTTGGTTTTGTCAACTGTTTCCTTTGCTGTGCAAAAGCTTTTTACTTGATGAAGTCCCAATAGTTCATTTTTGCCTTTGTTTCCCTTGCCTTTAGAGATGTGTCTAGCAAGAAGTTGCTGTGGCTGAGGTTGAAGAGGTTGCTGCCTGTGTTCTCCTCTAGGATTTTGATGGTTTCCTGTCTCACATTGAGGTCTGTCATCCACTTTGAGTCTATTTTTGTGTGTGGTGTAAGAAAATGGTCCAGTTTCATTCTTTTGCATGTGGCTATCCAATTTTCCCAGCACCATTTGTTGAAGAGACTGTCTTTTTTTCTGTTGGATATTCTTTCCTGTTTTGTTGAAGATTAGTTGACCATAGAAGTGAGGGTCCACTTCTGGGTTCTCTATTCTGTTCCATTGATCTATGTGTCTGTTTTTGTGCCAGTACCATACTGTCTTAATGATTAGAGCTTTGTCGTATAGCTTGAGGTCCAGAATTGTGATGCCACAGCTTTCGTTATCTTTTTCAACATTCCTTTGGCTATTTGGGGGCTTTTCTGGCTCCATACAAATCTTAGGATTATTTGTTCCAGCTCTGTGAAAAAAGTTGATGGTATTTTGATAGGGATTGCATTAAATGTATAGATTGCTCTAGATAGCTGAGACATTTTCACAATATTTGTTATTCATGAGCATGGAACATTTTTCCATTTCTTTGTGTCGTGATCAATTTCTTTCATAAGTGTTCTATAGTTTTCAGAGTCCTGATCCTTTACCTCTTTGGTTAGGTTTATTCCTAGGTATCTTATGGTTTGGGGTGCAATTGTAAATGGGATCAATTCCTTAATTTCTCTTTCCTCAGTCACATTGTTAGCATATACAAACGCAACTGATTTCTGTGCATTGATTTTATATCCTGCCACTTTGCTGAATTGCTGTATGAGTTCTAACAATTTTGGAGTGGAGTCTTTTGGGTTTTTCACATAAAGTATCATGTTGTCCGCAAAGAGTGAGAGTTTGACTTCCTTGCCAATTCAGATACGTTTTATTTCTTTTTGTTGTCTGATTGCTGAGGCTAGGGCTTCTAGTACTATGTTGAACAACAGGGGTTAGAGTGGACATGCTTGTCATGTTCCTGACCTTAGAAGAAAAGCTCTCAGTTTTCCCCTAATGAGGATGATATTCGTTGGGGGCTTTTCATATATGGTTTTTATGATGTTGAGGTATGTTCCCTCTATCCCTACACTGTGAAGAGTTTTAATCAAGAAAGGATGCTATACTTTGTCAAATGCTTTTTCTGCATCTATTGAGAGGATCATACGGGTCTTGTCCTTTCTTTTACTAATGTAGTGTAGCACATTGATTGATTTGTGGATGTTGAACCACCCGTGCAGCCCATGAATAAATCCCACTTGATCATGGTGAATAATCCTTTTAATGTACTATTGGATCCTATTGGCTAGTATCTTGGTGAGTATTTTGGCAACAGTGTTCATTAGGGATATTGGTCTGTAATTCTCCTTTTTGGTGGGGTCTTTGTTTGGTTTTGGGATCAAGGTGATGCTGGCTTCACAGAACGAGTTTGGAAGTTTTCCTTCCATTTCTATTTTTGAAACAGCATCAGTAGAATATGTATTAATTCTCCTTTAAATATTTGGTAGAATTCCCCTGAGAAGGCATCTGGCCCTGGGCTCTTGTTTGTTGGGAGATTTTTGAAACCTGTTCAGGTTTTCTATTTCTTCCTGGTTCAGTTTTGGTAGTTTATACATCTCTAGGACTGCATCCATTTCTTCCAGTTTGCCTAAATTTGTTGGCATATAGTTGCTCATAATATGTTCTTATAATTGTTTGTATTTCTTCAGTATTGGTTGTGATCTTGCCTCATTCATTCATGATTTTATTTATTTGGGTCCTTTCTCCTTTCTTTTTGATAAATCTGGCCAGGGGTTTATTGATCTTATTGATTCTTTCAAAGAATCAGCTCCTAGTTTCATTGATTTGTTCTACTGTTCTTTCGGTTTCTATTTCACTGATTTCTGCTTTAATCTTTATTATTTCTCTTCTCCTGCTGGGTTTA
The DNA here is from genome assembly GCF_002007445.2 of Ailuropoda melanoleuca. Classification (NCBI taxonomy): domain Eukaryota; kingdom Metazoa; phylum Chordata; class Mammalia; order Carnivora; family Ursidae; genus Ailuropoda; species Ailuropoda melanoleuca. The sequence continues at coordinate 88,528,532 of NC_048222.1, read as the reverse complement.
GCATTTATTTGCTGTTCTTTCTCCAGCCCCCTTACGTGTAAGATTAGGTTTTGTATTTCAGATCTTTCTTGTTTCTTAAGAAAGGCTCATATTGCTATTTACTTCCCTCTTAGGACCACCTTTGTTACATCCCAAAGGTTTTGAACAGTTGTGTTTTCATTTCATTTGTTTCCATGAATTTTTTAAATTCTTTAATTTCCTAATTGACCCATTCATTCTTTAGTAGGATGCTCTTTAACCTCCATGTATTTGAGTTCTTTCTATATTTCCTCTTGTGATTGAGTTCAAGTTTCAAAACATTGTGGTATGAAAATATGCAAGGAAAAATCCCAGTCTTTTGGTACCTGTTGAGACCTGATTCGTGACCAAGTATGTGATCTACTCTGTAGAAAGTTCCATGTGCACTCAAGAAGAATGTGTATTCTGTTGCTTTAGGATAAAATGCTCTGAATAGATCTGTGAAGTCCATCTGGTCCAGTGTGTCATCCAAAGCCCTTGTTTCTTTGTTGACCTTCTGCTTAGATGATCTGTCATTGCTGTGAGTGGGGTGTTAAAGTCCCCTAATATTATTGTGTTAATATCAATGTGTTTCTTTAATTTTGTTATTAATTGTTTATATAATGGCCTGCTCCATGCTGGGGGCATAAATATTTACCATTGTTAGATCTTCTTGTTGGATAGAACTTTTAATTATGATATAATGTCTTCCTCATCTCTTATTACATTCCGTAGTTTAAAACCTAATTTGTCTGATATAAGGATTGCTACCCCAGCTTTCTTTTGATGTCCATTAGCATGATAAATGGCTTTCCACCCTCTCAGTTTCAGTCTGGAAGTGTCTTTGGTTCTAAAATGAGTCTCTTGCAGACAGCATATTGACAGTCTTGCTATTTCATCCAATCTGATATGCTGCGTCTTTAGATTGGGGCATTTAGCCCATTTACATTTGGAGTAACTACTGAAAGATATGAACTTAGTGCCTTTGTAATACCTATAAGGTCACTGTTTCTGTATATTGTCTCTGGTCTATATTACTCTTGGGCTCTCATCCTTTAAAAGATCCCCTTTCATATTTCTTACAGGGCTGTTTTAGTGATTACACATTCTTTCAGTTTCTGTTTTTCCTGGAAGCTTTTTATCTCTCCTTCCATTTTGAAAGGCAGCCTTGCTGGATAAAGTATTCTTGACTGCATATTTTTCTCAGAAAGCAGCCTGAATATATCACGTCAGTCCTTTCAGGCCTACCAGGTGTCTGTGGATAGGTCTGCTGCCAGTCTAATGTTTCTATCCTTGTAGGTTATGGACCTCTTGTCCTGAGCTGCTTTCAGGATTTTCTCTTTGTCTCTGAGATTTGCAAGCTTCACTATTATATGTTGAGGTGTTGACCTATTTTTATTGATTTTGAGGGGGGGATTTCTGTGTCTTCTGGACTTGAATGTCTGTTTCCTTTCCCAGATTGGGAAGTTCTCAGCTATAATTTCCTCAAATATACCTTCTGCCCATCTCTCTTTCCTCTTCTTCTGGGATCCCAATTATTCTAATATTGTTTTGCTTTATGGTATCACTTATCTCTCAAATTCTCCCCCCTTGTGATCCAGTAGTTGTTTATCTCTCTTTTTCTCAGCTTCTTTATTCTCCATCATTTGGTCTTCTATATCACTGGTTCTCTCTTCTGCCTCATCTATCCAAGCAGTTAGGGCCTCCATTCTGGTTTGCATCTCATTAATAGCCTTTTTGATTTTGATCTGATTAGATTTTAGCTCTTTTGTTTCTCCAGAAAGGGATTCCCTAGAGTCTACTTTGCTTTTTTTCCAAGCCCAGCTAATATCTTTATTATCCTTTTTCTGAACTCCAATTCTGACATCTTACTTATATCTATACTAATTAGGTCCCTGGCAGTCAGTACTGCCTCTGGTTCCCTTTTTTGAGGTTGATTTTTCCATCTTTTCATTTTGTTCAGAGAATAGATGAATGAGAGAACCAAACACTACAATAGCAACAACAACCTCAGAGATTTATACACTAAACAAATCAAACAAGACCAGAAACCAACAAGAAAAGAAAAAAAAAAGGAAAGAATATAATCAGACAGGTAACAAAACAGACCAATACAATAGATTCTGGGTGTATTTTGGTCTGTTTGCTAGAAAACTAGATCTCATCATTGTAAAGAATGAGAAACTTATAAATATACAAAAATAAAATTAACTACAATGAAAGCATAGAATGTAACTGTAAAAATAGAAATTAAAAAAGGCCAAAAAAAAAAAAAAAAGAAAGAATATAATCAGACAGGTGAAGAGAACATAGCAATACTTTAGATTCTGGGTGTATTTTGGCCTGTTTTTAGAAGAAACTACATCCCAAAATTGTAAATAAAGAGAAACTTACACATACACAAAAATAAAATTAAATAAAATGAAAGGATAGAATGTAACTGTAAAAATAGAAATTAAAAAAGACCAAAAAAAGAAAGAAAGAAAAAATAAATAAATATAATCAGACAGGTGAAGAGAACATAGCAATACCCTAGATTCTGGGTGTATTTTGGTCTGTTTGTTGGAAGAAACTACATCCCAAGACTGTAAAGAAAGAAAAACTTATATATATACAAAAATAAAATTAAATGCAATGAAAGGATAGGATGTAATTGTAAAATGAAAATTTCAAAAACTTGATAAAAAGAGTTGATAAAATAAGAAATTAGTTGAAAAGGAAAAAGAAAAATATTAAAATCGATAGACTAAAGAATCCTGAGAAGAAAACCACAAATTCTATGCACTATTTTCCCCTAGCCCTGGAGTTTTGCAGTTCGCCAGGATCTATGATCAGTTCTTGCTGATCTTCTGTGGGAGGGGCCTGCAGTGCTGTGCTGACTCTCAGGTGTCTTTGCCCCAGGCGGAATTGCACGACCCTTGCCAGGGGCCAAGCTAAGGAAGCAGTTCTGGTTTGCTCTCTGTGGCTTTTGTTCCCTGAAGGCTTTCCGAGCTGCTTTAGAGGATGAGAATGAAAACGGTGGCCTCCCAATCTCTGGCCCCGGAAGCGAAAGCTCATGCACCCCCACTCCTCAGTGCGCCCTCACAGAAAAGCTGTCAATCACTCCTGTCTCCCTGGTCTCTGTCTGCACTCTGTGGTCACCCAGCTTGTGACCAAACATTTCTATCTCAGGCACGTGACCCCGCTTAGAGTCTCCAAACCCTGCAGAGCCCTTGGTGCGCTCCCATGCTGCTCCTCCTGGGGAAGGGGGGTGGGCCCCTGCCATTCTGCCACTTGTTGGGCCCCTGCTTGGAAAGCAGTCACCCTGCCCCTGCCATGGTTTGCCATTTATGGCAAACTGAGCCAGCAGCCCACTTCTGTGCTCGCTGATTGCCACCGGCCTCCCCGGTCTGATGCCTGGGAGCTCTGCCGCACGCAGGCACCGCCATTCTTCCTGTGACCGCAGGGATCCTGAGACCACCTAGGATTACACCCAGCTTCGCCAACTGAATGCCTTTCAGGCAGGGTTGTCCCTCACCCGAGTAGACTTAGAAAAGTTCCCATTTTGCGCTCGGCTGCTGTCAATTGTCGGTAGCTGGCTGCCAATAGCTCCCTTCCCCCACGGTCTATCTTCCCATAAATGCCCTCGGAGTCACTTCTCCGCACCTCCTACCTTGCAGAAAGTGGTCACTTCTCTATTTGTAGAAAGACAACGATTATTTTCTTAGATTGCCTGTTGAGTGCACAGGTGTTCAGAATGATTTGATAGCTATCCTGCTGAATTCCATGGACCAGAAGAAACCCCCTATTCCTCTGCCATCTTCCTTTTCCTCTATTTCAATTCATTTCTACAAACATTTTTCTAATGCCTGCTCTGTGTTAGGCACTGTTGAACAAACTAAAAACTTCCCCCTGCTGTTTCTCTTAGACTTTTTGGTAGGGTTAAAGGGAATAAAGATCAAATCCTGATCAGAGTTGTCTGGTTGGGGTTGGCAGACCCAGCAGCCAGTTAAAAGGAAAGCACTTAATGTGCTAGGGCACTTTCTTTTGTGGGAAAGCTTCTGGGTGATTCTGAAAGATAAAGACAATTAGTGTCCTTCCCGCCTTCATATTTTTACTTTCCACAGTCTGAAGTATTCCCTTCCCAGCTTCTACCACCACAAAATTAGTGTGTCCATTCCAGTAGTTATACCTTTTTCTAATCATCTCCTATATGCACCCAGACCTTTTGCCTAGAAAGGTTAGGTGCAAGAGGAACAAGTGCATTTTTATAAAACTTACAGAGACCCACTATATCCTCCCCTTTGGCCCATGTGAGCTACCGTAGGGGGATTCAGTGAGCAGTGTACTCAACCATGTGGTCATTATCCTGATGTACCAGGACATGCCCATCCAATAAGAGAATCCAAGTATCTGAACAAGAATTAAGTTTGAATTCCCAAGGCCCCATTTTGGACAGGCTGTCACCCAGACAGTGTACAAACCAGGATGACTTAGGTTTTCTCTTAGGGGAAAGAAAGATGCATTATACTCAAGAATTGTCAGGGCAGAATCCTGAGTTTCCAAAAAAGATCTCCTTGCCACTAGGAAGCAGCCAAGGGGAGAGGATCACTTTCTGGGTTCAGCCAATTCAGTTAGCAAACTGCCTTAGACAGGTGGAGGAACCTGGATGATGTGAGGTAGGTTGAGTCAGAAATGTTTTTTTTGAGTTGAGTGTTGAGGAAGCCATTCCATTGGTCAATGATATCAGATGCCTGTGTGTTGTAGGGAGCATGGAAGGTCCATTGAATATCTTGACTATCAGCCTCTATTGAACAGTTTTTGTGATAGAAGGTGCACTGTCATCAGACTGTAATCATCCAGAAAGCCAAAAAGTTGCCACAGATAAATTCCAAGGGCCACAGTGGTGTGAGCAGACTCAGCTGTTCAGACTACAAGAGCAATATTATTACCTGAAAAAGTGTCAGTAATGCTGAAGCATCACCATTTGCCCCTGAAACAATCAAAGATTCAGCTTATTCAATCTGCTAGGAGTTTACAGAAGTAATGCAATGTGACCTTTGTCACCACAAGGCAAATGGATCAACTTAGGGCAGAAATCCCAGGCCTGGCATGCAATGGTGGCCTCTGCATCAGGAACAGAGTCCTCTGCTTTGTACCACATGGTGCGTGTGCTGCCATGTCCAATACGACGATTCAGGCAACAACCTGGGAGGTGCAGTCTTAGTCGGCAGCTTGATCCCAGCTAGTTTCATCAGAGAATGGGCCCTTCGTATTGGCATCTATGTGAAGGACCCAGACAGTTCAATCAATAGCCGTATAATTTGTTTCCACAGTTCACAGCCCCAAAGACAGGTGTCTTTAATCTGACAGTCTGTAGTTTTTAAAGTGGTGTCCAGCCATTGACAACAGCCCAAGAGTCGGTAAAAATATAACTAGTTCCATCAAGAGGAAAACTGGCCCAAGTTACGAAAATGCCCTTGATTTCTGCCCACAGAGCAGAACAACCACACCTGCTCCTGTTCCTGTGCAGCTGATGCTGAAGAAGAGACACGCCAAGCTGGGGGATGCTATCAGGTACTGACTTGGCCAGTGAACCAGGTGAACCAGGCCTGGGCACGTAGAGGAAGCACTGGGGGTCAAGGACCCCACTGAGCTAGCAGCTTGCTTCAGGTGGTAGCATGAGGATGACGCTTCCCCCCAGGAAATAGCTGCCACTTTTTCATGTAAAGCCAACATGTCATGTGAGCCAGGCCATATGTCCTTGTATGTACCATTTCCACTGGACAAGCGAGGCTCATTGGACCCTTCCCACCTTGTTCGACACTGAGTCAAAGTTGATCCAACTGAAAATAGGAATATAGGATGGAGAGTCACAAGGCCTCCGTGGGCCAGGCATTCAGTTTCATCAAGAGCCCAGCAGCAGGGTAAGAGCCATTTTTCAAAATGGGTGTACTGGGCCACCATGTCATGCAGATGACAAGTGCAAAACCTTAACAACTAACTGTATGGAAACCGCCTCCTATTGCTGCTGTGACCAGAGTCTGCGACCAGCAAAATAACCAGTCACAGGGACTTAGAGTTCAAAGATTTATACCCCAAAGGTAGAGTGTGTCACAGCTTGCTGGATAGCTTCTAATGCAGGCTGTTTGTTGGGGCCCCAAGGTATCCTGATATAAAGGAACCAGTTGAATACCCAGTGAGGCACACACTTTCTCTAGTACTCACCCAGTCCATGAAGGATCTGGGCATCTTTCACAGGTGGTGGTGACAGGGCTGAAGACACAGCAGTTTTTCCCTAACTACTGGGGTGGCTGCGCATTGTAAATCTGCCCACTTAGTCTTAAGACACTTTAGTTGGTGAGCTAGCTCCTGAATTTTTCCAGGGTTTATCAGCTTTACCTGCTGCCAGAAATATAATAATATCATAGGCAAAGCTATGGAGACTGATGCTTCTTACTTGCCAACCAATAGGACGTCATCCCTGTAAAGAAAACTTTGGACACACTGGTGGAGGCATTTGCACTAAATTCTGACACACCCACCAGTGACAAGTGGCAGGAAATTTAGGTACTCCTGAAGGAATACTGCAAATGCATATTGGAGGCCTTGCAATGTGCACGGGAACTATTCTTGATTCTTAGGTGCCAGGGGTATGGCAAAGAGGGCATTAGCAACGTCCAAGACAGCATGCCAAATGCCATTGGTCTCTGCCATGGATTCACTGACAGTCACAATGTCTGGAACAGCTGGGGCTATGGGATCAACAACTGAATTCAGTTGGCAATAATCTACTGGAAGTCTCCAGCTCCTGTTAGCTTTTCTCACTGGCAGGACTGTTATATTGAGATGTTACACCTCTTATAATCACTGCTGCCTTTAAATTCTTTAATCAAGACTGTTCTCTCCTGAAATTTTATACTGTTTCTGTTGGATCACCCAGAAGGATCAGAGAGGTGGACTGAGAAGCAATGTACTTGTTCCACTAGCGCTTCTCTAAATGTGGCTCTTTTCTTTCAGGAGAATCCTCTCTGGACTTTATGGACATTTATAATACAAGTATGTAAAACATCAATAACAATGATACATTGGGCAGTGGATCCACAATGGCAGTCCACTGAATCAGCCCAAAGGACCCTGGCTCAAGACCCCTTTAGTTTCCCTTCCCTACTGCCCAAATTCCATCAGTTGAATTGGGAGCCCCCTCCTCCCTCAGGACCAGATAGGATATTAACTTGGACACCCATATCCAGCAAATCCATAGCATTTCAAGTTCTTCCCTTTCCCCCAAACCCTAGTATCCTTGGACTGGGTATATGGCCTCTTCTCTTTATTTTATTAAAATATAGTTGCTCACTGATTTCCTATATTTTGATGTGTTAAGTATTAAAAAGTATGGAATGCCAAAAAAATATATATAGTTGACACACAATGTTGTATTAGTTTCAGGTGTATGACGTAATGATTCCACAATTCCATACATTACTCAGTGCTCATCACAATAAGTATAGCTACCATCTCTTGCCATACAATGTTATTACAATATTATTGACTATATTCCCAATGCTGTATTTATCACGTCTGTGACTTATTTCTTTTATAGCTGGAAGTTTGCACCTCTTAATCCCCTTCATCTATTTTGCCCATCTCCCCCACTTCCCCTTCGACAACCACGAGTTTGTTTTCTGTATTTACGAGTCTGTTTCTGTATTTTTGTTTGTTCATTTGTTTTGTTTTTTAGATTTCACATATAAGTGAAATCATATGGTCTCTCTCTTTCTCTGACTTATTTCACTTAGCATAATACCCTGTAGGTCCATCCATGTTGTTGCGAATGGCAAGATCTCATTTTTTATGGCTTAGTAGTATTCCACTATATGTATATACAAGCACCACCTCTAGTTGCTTCTCTCCTTAAAGTGATTGAAAAGGAGGTAGACGAGGAGGAAGAAATCAGGGGACATGAAGGTAGAGAGTGGCTATTATAGATTGAATGTTTGTGTCTCACCCAACTTCACATGTTAAAGCCCTAACTCCCAGTGAGAAGATATTTGGAGATGGGGCCTTTGGGAGGTATTTAGGTTTAGATAAGGTCATGAAGGAGGAGCCCCTATGATGGGATTAGTGTCCTGATAAGATGAGGAAAAGAGACCAGAGCTCTCTTTCTTTCTCCAAGGGCTATGTAGAGACACAGTAAAAGGACAATCATCTGCAAGCAAAGAAAAGAGCTCTTAATCAGCCTTCACTTTGGTCTTGGGCTTCCCAGCCTCCAGGATGGTGACGAATAAACTTCCGTTGTTGAAGCTACCCAGCCTATGGCATTTTGTTATGGCAGCCTGAGTAGACTAATACAGAGGCTCTGTCCAAACAAGGCTTTTCATTTCCTTGCAGTTTCAAACAATGTGGAGTATCTCATTGCTCAATCCAATGAACTTCATTGCTTTTGGTCCTCACAGTGCTATCAGGCAGTGATACCCTCATGGCTGGTACCATTTGTCTGTCATAGCCTTGGGAACCCTTGACTCTGCAGCCACAGCCACATGGTTTTCTGGGATCGTGGGGTTTGTATCCTCTTTTGACTTGAGCATGGCTCACATAGCTATGACCTTTTTGATGACCTCACTTTAATATGGGACAAGCATTGCTCCATTACTAAGACAACGACTCAGGTTCTCATCTCTCACCCCCTTCCCAGTTTCCCCTCATTATCAGGAAATAAAGCAGAAGACCATTTATTACCTCGTTGACCACAAAATTGCATGAACATGCTTCCTGCCAATTCCCATGGGCTTTCTTCAGATCCCATTAACTAGCTTACAAGGCCCCCATCCAGAAAGTCACATCTCTCAGTACCCCATCCTCACCACCAAAACTGTCAAGAACTCTTAAGGGTCTAAGAATTTACCCTACTTGCAACCTAACAAGTTAACCTGGTACAATTTCATAGATGCTGGTAGAAGACATGAAACACTTGGGTCAGACTCAAAGGGCAGTTTATTACCTAGAGTAACTGCAGCAGCCTGAGTATCAGCATTTTTGCAGTAGCTCCCTGAGCCCCAAGTCCAACAGAGTGACACAAAGAGGTCCAGATGACACCTGCTCACACAGTGGGTTGTGTACTGAGAGGAACTCTGAGCGTAAGGAACCTACAGATTTTTAGACAGGCGATAAGCATGCTTGTCCTTCGCTCTGAAAGGATATACTCTATCTTCCAAGGCTGTTCGCTAAACAAACTTCCTTGAGGAGATCATCCTGAACAAAAAGCAGTCAGTGCCTCGCTCACAAGACATGCAGAAATGCAAAAGACCCACGGAGAACTGGCTCTCAAGAATACATGTTCTCATTTGACAGAATATTTTTCCAGTTGTTCAAGTTATTTTGAAAATGTATTTCTGTGTCCTAAAGTGTTAAAGGCCAATGAAACAAAAAGTTTTATCATGAAAATTGTGAGGAGAGAATATTAAATATACACTCCAGAATGACTCTGAGATGGATAAAAGGACAAAGACTTTCTGCCTTTAACGCATCTAAGATACAGCAGAACAATGCCTTTTAGGGACTTCTTAAAATTAACCTTTTTATTTTGATGTAATCGTAGATTCACATTCAGTGCTAAGATGGTAATACGGACAGATCCCATATATCCTTTACTTAATTCTTCCCGGTGGTACAATCTTGCAAAACTGTAGTTCAACATCACAGCTGGGAAACTGACATCCATACAGTCAAGGCAGAACATTTCCATCATCACCAAGATCCCTCATGTTGCCTCTTTATAGCCAGAAATATCTTTTTACACTTCTCGTTTTTCTCAAAATATACTTTCTTAGCTAACTCATTTCTTCATTTTATCTGTGAAGAAATGGGATTTAAGTAACCCGTTTTCTTGATTTCAAGGTAAATTAGTGCTTTTGCTAATTAGACTGTTTGCCACAGACCAAAGGGATAAAATGGTTTATACTTAACAGGAAAATATTTTATATTTTATTTTTGTAAATATAAATTAAATAGCTCATCACAGAACATTCAGAAAGCACAGTAACAAATGAGTGAGAAAAAGTCATTTGCTGCCCAGAGACAAAAAAATGCTTACCAACTTAATGTATTTACTTACAATCTTTTTTCTTTGCTAAGAGAGAGGAACACACACACACACACACACACAGATTGAGAGAGAGGACTATTGTTTATCTATCTACATATCCATATATCTATGTATAAATGCATTTTGTTATATTCTGGAAACGAATCATATCAGTGAAAGAGACGATTCTTATGCCCTTTTACTCTCACCTTTACTATAGAAGGACAAAGGATTGGGGTAGCAGGTTTTAGCGGTAGTTTGTCCCATCTCCAAGACTATGACCTATTACAATTACCCTCCACAGTAGGCATGGGGGCTGTCCATCAGCCAGGGGCTTCTGAAGGGCGTGAAAGAGGAACAAGCCCACTAGTTTTGGGGTTTGGTCCACAACTGGAAGGACACTGGAAAGCTGAGAAAGTGGTTGCCTGCCCCAAGTGGCACATTTTCAATAATCATTAGTTTATGATTTTAAAAGATGTTAGAAGCAGCACTGTGAAATATGTGACAATCTCCTCTGAGGTCAGAATGTGAGTCACTTCATTATGAATTACACAGTCCATAGTGGCCCTTTTTTATGTACTCACTGCCTCCCATCAACCAAAGGCATTGTTCCTTTGTCCCCCTTCCCCGCTCCAGTGCCGGGCCCTGGCCACAGATCCAGTGGGGAGAGGGGCATTCTGCCAAAAGGATTCCAAATGCCAATGGGTTGATAGGTCAATGCTGACTCAGACAAGCCTTCCCAGTGAAACCATAATTACCTCCCACTCTCAGAACAGGATTTACAAATGCAGTTATTTATGTATGATCCTTTTTACACATGATCTCATGCATTTTACTCATGCTAATCCAATATTTCCCATTAGATTTTATGTTTCCTATGAGATTTTACTATAAGAAAAATCCTCTTATATGGATGTCATTACAAATAAATTATTGGCATAAAAAACCCCAATCTTGTTAAACATACGTGATCATGAAGGTAAAAGTGTTTACCCTTCATACAATAATACATTTCTCTTTTTAAGAATTTTTTTTTCATTTAATTCATGAGTAAGGCTGGGAATCAACTAAATTTTAAGTGCTGAGACAGGGATATGGTTTCTAATAATAAAATAAAGTAATTTGAATGTACTCTAGAGGTAATTATAATAGAATTTTATTCAAAAGCTCTCATAGAACGTAATATAACTATGTGGGCTTATGAACATTTATCTGAGCACCAATTTCATCATCAATAAAATGAGGGTAATTCATGCTAACCTCATAGAGATGTCTTGACCCAAAAACGGAAGCTTGTCATGTGTGTCCTTCTAGGAGAGCCAAGGACAGATGCAGTGTTCTGGCAGCCGCAAGCAGTGCTGTTGCTGAAAATCTCACCTTCTCTCACTGGATCTGCTTCTTAGTCAGGAACACAGGGCTGAATTGAAGTTGTAAACTCACCATCGCAACCAGCTGGTGATGAGCAAGTCTCTGACGCTCCGAGTCTCACTTTATCTACAAAATGAACTCGGAGGAGAGCTGGGGAGTAGTCAGGCTACATCAGACCTACATTAGAATCATCTGGGGATATTTTTCAATGCCTAGCACCAGATCACACGTGGAACCAATCAAATCAGAATCTGTGGGGCACAGCTGCATCGGTGATTTCTGACGCTGCTCACATGATTCCACTCTGTAGCCAAGATTGAGAACCACTAGACTAGCTGCCTAAGTCACCATTCAACTCAAAAATTGAATGATTCTAAATGAAATACCCAATAGTATTCAGAAGAATGAGATACAACCAATGTTATTCTTGTTGTGGGCCCATAACATTTCAACCCAAGGACCACAGTATTCACCGGGTGAGGATGCCAGATATGGGAGCTAGAGGGTCAATGAGAGGATAAAATTCTTCATAGAGGGATTATGCATCTCACATTTTCCTCAACCCTGCTGCAACCATTATCATCTCTGACCAAGATTTCGATAGGACTCTCTCTCATAAAATCTGTGAGTAATGATGCCGATGCTAGAGTGCAGCCTTGGGAAATTAATCTCAGCTTATTGGCCCTCATTCTCCTCTGTTACAGGAGGGCGTTCAGGTTATGTATCTCATGGTTCACTCCAGCTTTCCCCTTTAAGGTTCCTGAAGGGAATTAAATACGTGTGAGAGTAATACGTCTCTAGAAGAAGACATAGAAATGTGTCTGGTAATTCCAGTACTTTAAAAGGAAGTCAAAACTCTATGCTATTCAATTCTGAGATACTTTTTTTTAAAATAAAGATTTTATTACTTACTTGAGAGAGAGAGAGAGAGAGCACAAGCAGGGTGAGAGGCAGAGGGAGAATCAGGCTGTCCTCTGAGCAGGGAGCCTGACGTGAGATTCGATCCCAGGGCCCCGGGATCAAGATCTGAGCTGAAGGCAGATGCTTAACCGACTGAGCCACCCAGGTGCCCCTTGAGACAATTTTTAAGAAGAAATTTTACTTTGCACATTTAGAAAGGAATGTTGACAATTTTATTCCAAGTAGGCAGACACCCTGGCGATAGGTATCATACACTTGGCTTTTGTACTGCAAGAAGTTATTATTTATGTAATTTAACCACAGCTTTTATGCTTCATTTTGAACCCCTGTGATGCTGGAAGTCCTGCTTATTGAAATCTTGTATGCAAAACAGGCAAGACTATATAATTAAATCATCTGCAAGAATAATGTATTCATAAATCCCAATAAAACATAACATTCTATCAAGAGCAAGCTGTAGTTCAGAATTATGTTTCTGTTGATAAGTTATAACCATATTTGAGTTACTACTTAAATATTAAACAGGAAATGAACAGTTTTGAAATCTGTTTTTATGTGTGTAAATTTTAATAGAATACAAAGATTCTATATTAAGATTTATCCAGCTTCCTTGATAGCTTTTCTGTAAAATATATACAACGAATAATACTCACCTCCTTTTTTTTTTACTAAATTCATACATGCTTATATTTTTCAGTTGTTGAAAGTTTCTCCCTTTTACATTATTTTATGTAGTGTGTGCTATTAATGGTGAAACTTAAATAGGTTGCAAACTATTGGGACAAGAGTGTGCCCAAACTAGAGGAGAATGAAGCTGTTTGTTGCTATTGATAAGGCTTTGGAGAGAGATATATCTATATATCTATAAATATATATATATGTATGTATGTATTTTTTTCTGTGTCTCTCATTCTCTCTCCAGGATTTAAGACAGCTTATAAAGAAATGTATAATATACCAAGATCACATTAAATAAATGTAGGTAAAAATATGTTACAATAGAAAAAAATTGATAGAGATATCAAGTAGGAAAGAAATTAATGCAAGAATGTATACCATGAATTTCTATATACTTATACTATATGCTAAACTTAAGCAACAAATTTGATTCTAAGCTTTCTACTCATGTATAGAGAGAAATGTGATCAATTACACAATTCATAGTTCATGAAAAACACAAACTAGTTGCTTGTGAGAAACGTATCTATTTCTAATATTAAAATTGGACCATAAACTTTTCCAATGGTCTTTAACTAATAGAGTATGGCATAATAAAATGAGCATAAATCTTAACACAAAAGGGTGGTAGGGTATTTTTAGTACAGTAAGTAGCTATATTTGGAGCGCCCGAGTAAGGGGAATATCTTTCACTCTGTTCTGTTTTGCTGATGTGTTCTGCAACCATGTCACATGTGCATTGGGACTATTCAAGATACAATATGAAAGAAGAAAAAAGGAAACTTACCTATATTAGGTGCTCACTGTGGGCCAGACACGCTTTGTATGTTATCTTATTAACCTCAACAAGGCATTTTACATGTTATTTCATTTAACCTCCAATAACACTTCAAGGTAGTCCTATTTTACAGATATGGAAACAGAGATAACTTGAACTATGTCACTAAACTAGTTAGTGAAATCACTTCTTTCAGGAGCAAATTTCATCAAGTCTGAGTTATTTCCTCAGAGTATATTACTATTTTGTGTAAAAGTCTGTGATCTGAAGAGGCTCTCATTTATAGCAACTGCCTCAAGAATATTAATAAGACTTCATTTCAACAAATTTCTGAAGTGTCATTCTGGACACCCAAGGGAAACCAGAGGGAACTTAATATAGTCCCTTTTCCAAATATGGAGCTCAACCTTAGTGACTTATTCCTTGTGACATTTTGATTAGGTGAGTATGTATTTCAAATAAATATGAGAATTCTGTTACAAAGTTCTGTGCCCACAATTCAAGGGTTTATTCTGTGGTTTATTCCTTACTTTAAAGACTATATTGTATTTCGTAGAAGCTTTTGGCTAAAATCATGAATTAGTTGACCCTTTTTAAATTTTAAATCTTTGAAATTAAAAGCTCTACATTGTAAATTCATTTCCAGAAAGAGGAATGGACAAGGAAATAAGATCTAAAATACGTATGCTATAACTCAAGGACCCCTTCAGAACTAATCTCCCTTTTTCTGTGATGCTTCCCCTTCTAGTCTGTAATGGAGCATAAAATCCATACAGAATTGCCTTTTTTTTTTCCTTTGAGAGAGGGAGGGCGGGGTGGGGCAAAGGGAGAGGGAGAGAGAGAATCTTAAGCAGGCTCCATGCCCAGTGTGGAGCCCCATGTGGGGCTCAATCTCACAAACCTGAGATCATGACCTGAGCTGAAATCAAGCGTCAGTCACTAACCGACTGAGCCACCCAGGCACCTCCAGAATTGCTTCTTTGAGCAATTTTAATCTGAAAAGATTAAAAGGTTGGTCATTCAAAGATTGACATAGATATAAATGACAGATTCCAAACTGAGTAGGTATTTCCTTGAAAAACAAAGGCATGGTCTCCACAAGTAGAAAACAGGATGTGCAAGACTCCTGAAGGTGGGGGAAGGCAGGGAGCAGAGTGAATGTGCTGACTGTTAGAGAAAAAAGTTAAAGAAATGTGCATACAGGAGCCTAGAAGACAGATTCCAAGTCTGTGAGAAGAAGCAGTAGGTAGCATACGAAAGAACAGCAGATATACAGTTGGCCCTTAAACAACACAGATTTGAACTGTTTGAGTCCACTTACATGCAGATTTTTTAATATAAATACAGTAGAGTACCGTATGTGTATTTGCTCTTGCTTATGATTTTCTTATAACATTCTCTTTTCTCTAGCTTACTTTATTGTACAAATACAGTATATAATACATATAACACAAAAATTATGTGTTAATTGACTCTTTATGTTATTGGTAAGGTTCCCAGTCAACAGTAGGCTATTAGCAGTTAAGTTTTTGGGTAGTCAAAACTTATACACAGATTTTTGACTGTGCGGGGGTTGGTGTCCTTAACCCCTACATTGTTTAAGGGTCAATTCTATTGCTGGGGGTTGGGAATTGAAGAGGGAGAAGCTAAAATCTGAAAAACAGACATTTATTTCATGTCCAATCTGGAGAAAAAGCCAAGAGTATTCATCCTATCCAAGCAAGTTTTTCTGCTCTCCTGAATATCTACAGGTCAGCTTTAATCAGATACATTCCATTATAATTGTCCTAAGTTTCAATGTTCTAAGAAGCATTTTTGTGCTCTCAAGAAAAAAAAAATCAACTCATTTTTTGAAAGTCATTGTGATTCCATCAGACTACATTTGGAGTTTGAAAGCAATAATGGCGACCAGTTTATGCAGCTAATTAGCTGATGACCTCTTCCAGAGTGACGTCAAGGAAGGGCATGACCAGCCACAAATACTGCATTTGGCAGTGCAAGGAGCCGTGACTGCCAAAAGGTGCTATTTGTTGAAGCGTGAAACCAAACCAAGGCAAGATAAAAGGAGCTTAGTCCTTATAAAAATTGTATTGTTTTTCGTTAATGAGCTCTTTTTAATCAAGTGCTCTTAATCAAGAATGCTTTTCTCAACTAAAGTTTTAAGTTTCCTTCTTCAGGTAAGAACTTTTCTGTGCCAAATGTAAAAGTTATCTGATGAGGCTCAATAACTTATTGGTGCACTAGTGGTAGTTTATGATTTTAATTGCTTTTGTCTAATTAATACAAGATACAAACTTTATACTGAAGATAAAATTTATTTTCTAGAGTTTCCACAGACTATGAAGGATTACTTTATTAATCCATTCAGCAAACATTTACTGAATACCTACTGTAAGCCAGGCATGGAGCCAGGCATTAGAAATGCAAAGATGAGTAAGGTACAGTCATTGCCCTAAGAACCTCACAAAGTCTTTAGGGAAGGAATATTAAATCAATTTTTATGCAATATAGGAAGTGAAAAATCTTGCAATATGCATAGTGTTGAGACATTCACAGAGGTGGGGGAATTAGCACTGTCTTGGAATAGTAGGAGGGCACGGAAAAAGTCAAAGAAGATTGAAGCCCATTACTAGATGGAAACTCAATACCTGAATGTACCATATAAATGAAAACAGATAACCAAGCAGCATGTGCCAAACTGTAGTCATCTTTATGCCAATTTAATAATTGTTAACTTATGTATAATCTATGCCACTATTTACTTGACATTATTCTTTTAAATGGCTCATTTTAAAAAATTAAATTCAGAGGTGCCTGGGTGGCTCAGTCAATTAAGTATCTGACTCTTGATCTCAACTCAGGTCTTGATCTTGGGGTTGTGAGTTCAAGCTCCATGTTGGGCATGGAGCCTACTTAAAAATAAATAAATAAATAAATAAAAAATAATAATAAAAAATAAAATTAAAAATTAAGTTCGGTCTTTGATGTGCTAGTTACATTTTCCCAACAGCTTTTGTAGTGGGCAGTGTTTCCCTCAGATCACTTTTGAGCATTTTGTGTTCTCTGTAGGATTCGGTGTGCTTTTGATTCCAACAGTCAACACGTACGACTTTTCTTTGACCAATTTCCCTAAAGGAGAGCAGAGCTACTTTGCCCACACATGCGGAGTCCCAATACCTGGGAATTTCTGTCCTTGGGGGTGGCATTTAACCAATGTCTGAGAGATATGGGAATATGAATGTCCTGTTTCCTTACCTTGGATTTGGACAATTTGTCAGAATTCCCCTGGGAGATCAAGTTGAAGCTACCCTTTGCAAAAATTTGCCTTCAGCTGTACCCTTGCAAATCCTACCCCACCTTCCTCAGTACTAGCTTCCCCCAGAGGCACTTCCTTAATAAATCACCTGCACGCAAATTCTTGTTTTGGGATAATGCTTCTGACGAACTTGATTTAAGACAGTATAAAACTCCTCCTGGGGCACCTTGGTGGCTCAGTTGGTTGGGCGGCTGCCTTCAGCTCAGGTCATGATCTTGGGGTCCTGGGATCAAGTCTCGCATCGGGCTCTCTGCTCAGTGGGGAGTCTGCTTCTCCTTCTCACTCTCCCTCTCTCTCAAATAAATAAATAAAATCCTTAAAAAAAAAAAACCTCTCCCCACAAAAGGAAAAATGTTCATGCTTGTACTCAGAAAATACCTCGGCTACCTATCTCAGTGACATACACAGCTCGGGGAACACTAATCTGACACTTTTTACAGGTTACATTCAGCTAAACAGAAAACTCATGTAGTTACAATGGTAGATACTTTACATCCTTTTCCAAGAACAGGTTATGATTATTCTCTTGTTAAAAAACAGTCTTACTTTTTAGCTTTCTCAACTCTGTTCATTTGCTTGTCCTTTAGCTACCTGTTTCCATCTTCTGCCAGCCCTCAGCCCAGAGGTCCTGCCTGTTTCAGGCCACATCTGTTTGAGTCTCCTCTCCTCACAATGAATCCCATTTGCACATATCAACTGTTCTTTAAATTGGAAAATGAATTCCCTGCCTTTTAAAAAATGTAGCAATTCTCCTTTGCCAAGCTTTAATAATTCTTATGAATTATAATTTATTCCTTATCATTTTTAATGGTATTATGGCTATCCCACATCATTATAATATGTATTTGTATTTGTTTGCTCATTTTCTGTTTCTCCCACTAGAAGCTAAGCTCTAAAGAGTAGGACTTGGCTTACCTTATTAGTCCTATATTCCAAAACCTAAAACAGGGCCCAGCACATAAAAAGCATTCAAATATTTGTTGAGTAAATTGTGTAGAATTTTTCAACAGCATAATTCCAAATTAAATTCTCTATTCTAAGTCCTTCTGTGTCTGATATATGTCTATCATGTTTGTGTAGATGCCTGTGACTCTTTCATTAAATAAAAAATATCAGGAGGTAGACCATTCCTATCTATCTTGGTGATATTTGAGGGTCTAGAGTTTTTGGCAGATCAATATTATCCTCAAAATATGTATATTTATAATAAACCAGATGGTAGAGTCAAGCTTGTCGGCACTACTGAAGCATGTGATTTTACTTTAGTCCATTGATATGGACAGTCAGAGGGGGAAGTGGAAAGTGCGTAGGAGGGCCTCTCAGAAAATCTTAGTCTAGCTTTGCCTTGGTCTTTTTGCACATGACAGATGTGCTGAGCATTACCTTCCTCTTTAATAAAATGAGGATAATAAGAAACTCCTTCATTCTCACAGAATTGTTATAAACATTAAATCTGTAAATTTATGTAAAAGCCAGGAATGTAAATTGTTAGGTACTATACAATCATGTATAATTATGAATTTTCCCCTAGAATTTCACACAAAATCTACACACAAACTCTCTACCTATAGTTCATACACATCCTTAAACTTATAAACATATTTGAAACTTAAGCAGAAATTGGGTAAGGAAAGAATAGTGTAACTAAAATTAAAAATTATTTACAACCAAGTTTTGGCAGGGATGTGGAGCAACTGGAATACATACAGTACTGGGAAGTATGAATTGGTAAAACCATTTTGGAAAACTGTTTATCCCTGTCTACTAAAACTGAACATATACATACATATCTTATGACTCAAAAATTCCATTTCTAGGCATATACTTAACAGAAATTCATATATATCTCACCAAAAGATATGTAGACAAGTGGTTACTATAGCTCTATTCTAAATACCCAAACATTGGAACAGTAGAACTGATAAATTGTGGACCATTTTAAAGATTTTATTTATTTATTTGACAGAGAGAGAGAGCATGAGCACGAGCGGGGGGGAAGGGCAGAGGGAGAGGGAGAAGCAGACTCCCCACTGAGCAGAGAGCTGGATGCAAAACTTGACCCCAGGACTCCAAGACTATGACCTGAGCCAAAGGCAGACGCTCAACTGACTGAGCCACCCAGGCACCCCTGGAGTATCTTAATGGCAGAAAACACCAACGGGAATGAACAAATCAATGAAGTGCAACAACATGGATGAATTTTACAAACACGATGTTGGGCAAAAGGAGTCAGACACAAAAGAGTAGTATATACTATATGGTTCTATTTACATACAGTTTAAAAACATATTTGTGATGTTGGAAGAAAAGATAGAGGTTACTTGTGAGAGGTAATAATAGAATGGGAATTCTGGGGTACTGGAAATGTTCTTTCTTTATCTACATGCTGGCTGCATGAGTATATTCTATTTTTAAAGAGTAATTGAGCTGAACAATTGTGATTGGGAACTTTTCTGTATGTATGTTTATATTTCAATAACAAGTTCACTTTTTAAATTCAATTAGCCAACATATAGTACATCATTAGCTGTTGATGTAGTTTTCAATGATTCATTAGTTCGGTATAACACCCAGTGCTCACCACAACACATGCCCTCCTTAATGCCTATCACCCAGTTACCCCATCCCCCACCCACCTCCCCTTTTGCAACCCTCAGTTTGTTTCTATGATCCTCTGTGCTATTTCTTATATTCCACATGACTGAAACCATGTGATAATTGCCTTTCTCCGATTGACTTATTTCACTTAGCATAATAACCTCCCATTCCATCCACATTGATGTAAATGGTAGGTACTCATCCTTTCTGATGGCTGAGTAATATTCCAGTGTGTGTGTGTGTGTGTGTGTATGTGTGTGTGTGTATAAATACACCACATCTTCTTTATCCATTCATCAGTTGAAGGACATCTCAGCTCCTTCCACAGTTTGGCTATTGTGAACATTGCTGCTATGAACATTGGGGTGCAGGTGTCCCTTCTTTTCACTACATCTGTATCTTTGGGGTACATACCCAGTAGTGCAATTGCTAGGTCATAGGGTAGCTCTATTTTTAACTTCTCGAGCAACCTCCATACTGTTTTCCAGAGTGGCTGCACCAACTTTCATTCCCACCAACAGTGTAAGAGGGTTCTCCTTTCCACATCCTCACCAACATATGTTGTTTCGTGTCTTGTTAATTTTAGCCATTCTGACTGGTATGAGGTGGTAGCTCATTGTGGTTTTGATTTGTATTTCCCTGATGTGGAGTGATGTGGAGCATTTTTTCATGTGTCTGTTGGCCATTTGTACGTCATCTTTGGAGAAATGTCTGTTCATGTCTTCTGCCCATTTCTTGACTGGGTTATTTGTCTTTTGGGTGTTGAGTTTGGAAAGTTCTTTATAGATCTTAGATACCAGCCCTTTATCTGATACGTCATTTGCAAATATCTTCTCCCATTCTGTAGGTTGCCTTTTTTTTTTTTTTAAAGATTTTATTTACTTATTTGACAGAGAGAGAGACAGCCAGCAAGAGAGGGAACACAAGCAGGGGGAGTGGGAGAGGAAGAAGCAGGCTCATAGTGGAGGAGCCTGATGTGGGGCTCGATCCCAGAACGCCGGGATCACGCCCTGAGCCGAAGGCAGACGCTTAACCGCTGTGCCACCCAGGCGCCCCTGTAGGTTGCCTTTTAGTTTTGTTGACTGTTTCCTTTGCTTGAGCAAAGCTTTTTACCTTGATGAAGTCCCAGTAGTTCATTTTTGCTTTTGTTTCCTTTGCCTTTGGAGACGTGTCTAGCAAGAAGTTGCTGTGGCTGAGGTCGAAGAGGTTGCTGCCTATGTTCTCCTCTAGGATTTTGATAGATTCCTGTCTCACATTGAGGTCTTTCATCCATTTTGAGTTTATTTTTGTATGGGGTGTAAGAAAGTGGTCCAGTTTCATTCTTTTGCATGTGGCTGTCCATCTTCCCAGCACTGTTGGTTGAAGAGACTGTCTTTTTTCCATTGGATATTCTTTTCTGCTTTGTCAAAGATTAGTTGACTGTAGAGTTGAGGGCCCATTTCTGGGCTCTCTATTCTGTTCCGTTTATCTATGTCTGTTTTTGTGCCAGTATCATGCTGTCTTAATGATTAGAGCTTTGTAATATAGCTTGAAGTTAAGCATTGTGATGCTCCCAGCTTTGGTTTTCTTTTTCAACATTCCTCTTGCTATTCCAGGTCTTTTCTGGTTCCATACAACATTTAGGATTGTTTGTACCAGCTGTGAAAAATGTTGATAATGTTTTGATAGGGATTGCATTGAATATATAGATTGCTCTGGGCAGCATAGACATTTTAACAATGTTTATTCTTCCAATCCATGAGCATGGAATGTTTTTCCATTTCTTTGTGTCTTCCTCAATTTCTTTCATGAATGTTCAATAGTTTTCAGAGTCCTGATCCTTTATCTCTTTGGTTTATTCCTAGGTATCTTATGGTTTTGGGTGCAATTGTAAATGGGATTGATTCCTTAATTTCTCTTTCCTCAGTCACATTGTTAGTGTATAGAAATGCAACTGATTTCTGTGCATTGATTTTACATGCTGCCACTTTGCTGAATTGCTGTATGAGTTCTAACAATTTTGGGGTGGAATCTTTTGGGTTTTTCACATAAAGTATCATGTCATCTGCAAAGAGTGAGAGTTTGACTTCTTTGCCAATTCAGATACATTTTATTTCTTTTTGTTGTCTGATTGCTGAGGCTAGGGTTTGTAGTACTATGTTGAACAACAGGGGTTAGAGTGGACATGCTTGTCATGTTCTTGACCTTAGGAGAAAAGCTCTCAGTTTTCCGCTATTGAGAATGATACTCGTTGTGGACTTTTCATATATGGTTTTTATGATATTGAGGTATGTACACTCCTATCCCTAAAAGAGTTTTAATCAAGAAAGGATGCTATACTTTGTCAAATGCTTTTCTGCATCTATTTAGAGGATCATATGGGTATTGTCCTTTCTGTTATTAATGTAGTGTAGCACATTGATTGATTTATGGATGTTGAACCACCCGTGCAGCCCAGGAATAAATCCCACTTGGTCGTGGTGAATAATCCTTTTAATGTACTGTTGGATCCTATTGGCTAGTATCTTGGTGAGTATTTTGGCATCCATGTTCATCAGGGATATTTGTCTGTAATTCTCCTTTTTGATGGGGTCTTTGTCTGGTTTTGGAATCAAGGTGATGCTGGCCTCATAGAATGAGTTTGGAAGTTTTCTTTCCATTTCTATTTTTTGAAACAGCATCAGTAGAATAGGCATTAATTCTCCTTTAAATGTTTGGTAGAAATCCCCTGGGAAGCCATCTGGTCCTGAACTCTTGTTTGTGGGGAGGTTTTTTATTACTGTTTCAATTTCCTTGCTGGTTATTGGTCTGTTTAGATTTTCTTTTTCTTCCTATTTCAGTTTTGGTGGTTTATCAGTTTCCAGGAATGCATCCGTTTCATCCAGATTGTCTAATTTGTTGGCATATAATTGTTCATAGTATATTTTGCCCCTCCCCGGGGATGGCAAAAAGCCCTCACGTTCCAGTCCTTTTCAGGGTGCTCACTCAGACAGTGGTCACCTGACTGACCCAGCTCACAGTTTATGGTGACCCAAGCTGAGAGTCCCCTACCAGGCTCGCTGACCGTGACCATTTTCCTCACTCTACTGCTTGGGCACTCTACTAGTCCAGGCACCCCCATTCATTATGTGACTCCTGGGATCCTGAGTCCATAATGACCCACCTACAATTCTGCCCTTTTCATCCCCTGAGCCCCTTTCAGTTAGGGATGTCTCTCACTGGAGCAGATTTCTAAAGGTTCTGATTTTGTCCTCCAGGGTTATATCACTTTCCTGCAGCCAGATTATGGAGGCTCCCTCCCCCCTCCATTTATCTTCTGCTATCTCCCTGCAGATTCACATCTCCACACCTCCTACCTTGCAAAAAGCAGTTGCTTTTCTACTTGGAGAGTTCCAGATATATTTTTCTTACATCTCAAGTTGAATTCATGGGAGTTCAGAATGGTTTGATTGATATCCAGCTCAATTCAAGGGACCAGTGAAACGAGGTCCCCTACTATTCTGCCATCTTGCCTCCTCCAATAACAAGTTTACTTAAAGGAGAGAAAATTCAATGGAAGTTTTGTAGAGTATATTAGATTCAGTGGTGTGCTAAAATACTGGCACATATAATTTGTAGTATCTGCCAAGTCCTATGGTGTAAATACTCTTACCATGTTTGATTTCAGGTTATCAGTGTTTTGACAACCAGCTCATAAAACTCCTAAATATTTAAAAATAATATCTCACAAGTTGGAATAGGCCATTCTAACACACCAAGGAGATAACACTGATGAAAGAATTGACTCTAAGAATGCTTTTTACTTTAAAATTTACTAATGTTCTTTAACTCTAGGTATGCTTTTTGTCTTATAAGTCCTCAAAAGAAAATGATATTATCACAAAAGATTCAATTTATAGGAATGCTATGTGCTGATAAGAGAATTTCAAAATATACAAAGCAAAATGGACACAACTATAAGAAGAAATGCACAAAATCATTATTATAATGGGATATTTTAACACATCTTTCTCAGTAATTGATAGAAAATCAATAAAAATCAATAGATAATAATAGATAAGTAAAACTAAAGTAACAGTTCACCCACTGGGTATACAGAAGGTTGATCTCACATCTGCAGAATGTACATTCTTTTAGGCAAAAGCATATCTCAACAAATTTCAATTAACTGGTATCATATAGGCTAAAACTCAGAAAACTATAGTCTATGGGCCAAATCCAGCCTGCCACCTGTTTTTATAAATAAAGTTCTACTGGAACAAGTAATGCTCATTTGTTTATGTATAGCTCTTTTTGCACTACAATATCAGAGTTGAATAGTAGCACAAAGACTGATTGGCCCACAAGGCTTAAACTATATGCTATCTGGCTCTTCACAGAAAAATTTTGCCAACTCCTGACATAGACCATATTCTCTGACCACAATGCAACAAGATAAAATAAACAAAAAAGTTTAGAAATTTAAAAACACAATTCTAAATAACTCATGGGTCAAAAAAGAAAAAATAATGGCAATTCAAAAATAATAATAAAAAATAAAATAATTGCACAGTAACAAAAATAATATAAAACTTTTAGAAAACAACTCAAGAAGTACTTAGAAATATAACAAAAGGGGGTCATTTTATATTTTATGAAAAAGGGATCAAGTTATCAAGAGGACATAACGGTCTTTAAATGATTATGCATCTAATAATAGAACTTTTTGAAGTTCATGTCTTTTGAGACATGAAATGAAACCTGATAGATCAGCAAGGAGAAACATGAATAGACAAACAAACAATTATAGTGTATTATTTTTATTGCTGCATAACAAACTACTACAAATTTAGCAACTTGAAACAAGATCCATCTATTATCTCATAGGTATTTACATCTGAAGTCTGGCATAGCGTGACTGGGTTTTCTGCTTAGGATCTCCCAAAGCTGAAATCAAAGTGTTGGCCCAACTGGGCTCCTATCTGGGGCCTCTGGGAAAGAATTCACTTCCAAATTCATTCAGGTTGTTGGCAGAATTCAGTTCTTTGTAGTTGAAGGAATGAAGTCCCTATTTTCTTGTTGGCTGTCCATTGAGCACCACTGTCAACTTCTGAAGGCCACCAATATACCTCATCATATGGCTCTCTTCATCTTCAAGCACATCAAATCCTTCTCATGCTTTGAGCCTCTCTGACTTCCTTTTCTATGATCAAAGAAAATCCTGCTTATAAAAGGCTCATATGGGGGCACACAGGTGGCTCAATTGGTTAAGTGTCCAATTCTTGATTTCGGCTCAGGTCATGATCTCAAGGTTGTGAGATTGGGCCCCAAGTTGGGCTCAACACTGGACACAGAACCTACTTGAGATTTTCTCTCTCCCTCTCAACAAACAAACAAACAAACTAACTAACTAACTAACAAAAACACATCTGATTAGATTAACCCCACCTGGATAATCTCTTTTGCTTATAATGTAAAATAACCATGAGAGTAATATTTCTTTATATTCACAGTTTCCACCCACACTCAAAGGGGAGGGGAATATATAAGGGTGAGGGTTGTTGAGGGTCACTCTTAGAAGTCTGCCTACCACAGTCTGGCTCCCAATAATCCATGCCAATCCCGCATGCAAAATACACTAACTCCTATCCCAAGGTCCCCCAAATTCCATCCCATTTATAGCAACCGTCCAAAAATCCAAAATCTTATCATCTAAATCATCTAAGTCAGATGTTGATGAAGCTCTGGGTATGCTCTGTTATATACAACTCTTTGGATATAACTCCTCTCTCTCTATGCACCCATGAAACTTCAGAGACACTCCCAACATACAATGGTGTAACAAACATAGGATAACAGTTACGCACTTTCCAGTTCAAACAGGGGAAATTGGAAGGTAAAAAGGGGGTCACATGTCAAATGTAGTTTTGAAATCTAGGTGGGCAAATTCTACCTGAGGAACCTTGATTAGGCTGTAAGGACTGGGAATAACCTTCCATGTCCCTCAGCCCTGCCATCTGACATCTCAGTTCCCGCCTGTGCACTCTTGGTTCCATCTTCAGTCATTGTTTATTTCCCAGATGAGTAGTTTTATAAGCCTCCTTTTCAGGATTCCTGTAGAATTTCCAGGATCTGACAGACTTCTTCCATTTTGTACACATCTGCCTTTCCGTACAAGCAGGAAGTGTTTCTACTGATATAAAATTCCCAAGAGCCCTGTGTATCTCAAGTAGACCCACAACTCTGGCAAGAGCTACATGCACAGATCTTTTTGAGGTAACACCTTCTCTGTAGTTGGTTTCTATTAAGATGGCTGAGAGACAATGGTCTTTAGCTTCCTAGAGGTGCTCTGGTTTCACTGAGAAGACCCATAAGGTATGTCCTTAATCTCGTGTGTTCTGAACTTTTAATCATTCCAAGGTCTCAGCAAAGGGTTGTAAAGCCAAACTTCCATTATTTTGTTTTCTATGCCATGCTTTCAGCAGCCATCTCTGGATTTTAGCATCCTTTGCCATCTGGATAGGACAAGAACTTCCTAAACCAAGTCTTATTTCCTTTTTGCCTTATGATTCTTACCTAATTCTGTCTCTTTCTTCTGACATTTTACTATAAGCAGAAAGAAGAAACCAGGAAACACCTTCAACGCTTAACTTGGAAAGCTCCTAAGCTAAATACCCAAGTTCGGGGCGCCTGGGTGGCACAGCGGTTAAGCGTCGCCTTCGGCTCAGGGAGTGATCCCGGCCTTATGAGATCGAGCCCCACGTCAGGCTCCTCCGCTATGAGCCTGCTTCTTCCTCTCCCACTCCCCCTGCTGTGTTCCCTCTCTCGCTGGCTGTCTCTATCTCTGTCAAATAAATAAATAAAATCTTAAAAAAAAAAAAGCTAAATACCCAAGTTCATTATTTATGAGTTCTGCTTTTCACATCACTGTAAGGCACAATTTTGCTGAATCCTGCCACTGTGTTACAAGGGTCTCTCTTCATCCAATTTCCAATAATATATTCCTCATCTCTTTTCTGAACTCACACCAGTAACATTCTTAATGTCCACATTTCTTATAAGTCCTCAAAAGAAAATAATATTATCACAAAAGATTCCATTCATAGGAATGCTATGTGCTAATAAGAGAATTTCAAAATATACAAAGCAAAATGGACAAAGCTATAAGTGGTGATTTAGGCTTCCTCTAAGGCAATTTAGGATCTCTCCATAATGCTCCTCATTTTCTTCTGAATTCTCAGCAGTAGCACCTTTAACATCAACATTTCTATTAACAGTCTACTCAAAGCTATATAGACTTTTACCACCACACCCTTCAAAATTCTTTCAGCCTCTCCTCACTGCCTGATTCAAGTCACTCCCACATTTTTAGATATTTGTTATGGTAGCATTCAACTTCCAGATACCAAAATCTATACTAGCTTTTGTTTTTGTTTTTGTTTTACGATGTAACACATTACCACAAAATTAGTGGCCTAAAACAACACTTATTTGATATCTCATAGTCATGCAGATCAGAGATCTAAAATGGACTGGTGGGTCTGCAATCCTTTTGGAAGCTCTAGGGACCCTTTGCTTGCCTTTTCCAGATTCTGGAAGTTGCCACATTCCTTAGCTCTTGGCTTTGAACCTAATTAGATAATCATCTGGCTTTAAAAAAAAATATGATGGTTTATTATCTCTTTTATATATTGCTGGATTTGATTTACAAAAATAAATATTTAAACTAAGTCTATACTTCTTTTTCTTTATAATTTTTATTGGTTTTGGTATCAGGATAATACTGGCCTCATAAAAGAAATGGCAAGTGTGTCGTCCTCTTCAATTTTTCTGAAAGAGTCTATGAAGAATTAGTATTATTTCTTAATTATATGCTTGATAGAATTAATCTGTTAAGCAATCTTGACCTGGAGTTTCCTTTGAGGGAATGTTTTGCTGTTATTGTTGCTGTTGTTTTTATTCTGTTTCAATGTAGTGCTTGAACTAATGAGATGAGATCAAGAGTCAGACACCCAACCACCTGAGCCATCCAGGCACCCCTCTGGGATCTCTATTCTGTTCCATTGATCTATGTGTCTATTTTTATGCTAGTACCAGACTATTTTGATTGCTAGAACTTTGTAGTATATCTTGAAATCTGGGATTATGATACCTCCAGCTTTGTTGTTCTTTCACAAGATTGCTTTGTCTACTTGGGTTGGTTTTTTTGTTTGTTTGTTTTGGTTTGTTTGTTTTGTGTGTGATTCCATAAAAATTTCAGGATTATTTGTCCTAGTTATTTGAAAAAAAATTGGTATTTTGATAAGGATTGCATTGAATCTGTAAATTGTTTTGGGTAATCTCTACATTTTAACAATATTAATTCTTCCAATCTGTGAGAATGGTATATTTTTCCATTTCTTTGTGTCCTCTCCAATTTCTTTCATTAATGTCTTATAGTTGTTAAAGTATAAGTCTTTCACTTTCTTGGTTCAACTTATTTCTAGATATTTTATTCTTTTTGGTGCAATGAGATTATTTTCTCAATTTCTCTTTCTGCTACTTTATTATTGTATAGGAATGCAACAGATTTCTATATATTAGCTTTCTATCCTACAATTTTACTGAATTCATTTATTAGTTCTAATAAGTTTTTTTGTGGGGTCTTCACAGTTTTCTATATGTAGCATGTCTTCTACAAATAGTGGTAGTTTTATTTCTTCCTTTCCGATGTGGATGCCTTTTATTTCTTTTTCGTGTAACTGCTGTGGCTAGGATTTTTAAATAAAAGTGGTGAGAGTGGACATCCTTATCTTACATGATCTTAGAGGAAAGGCTCTCAGTTTTTCACCATTGAGTATGATGTTAGCTGTGGATTTACCATAAATGGCCTTTTTTATGTTCAGGTATGTTCCCTCTAAACCTACTTGGGAGTTTCTATCACAAATGGATGTTGAATTTTGTCAATGCTTTTTTGGCATCTATTCAGATATTTACAATTGTTATATTGTCTCATTGGATCTATCCTTTTATCATTATGTAATGCCCTTCTTTGTCTCTTGTTCAGTCTGTTTTAAAGTTTATATTGCTTGATATAAGTATTGCTACTCCAACTTTTTCCCCCCCACTTCCATGTGCATGGAACAACTTTTCCCAATCTTTCACTTTCAATTTGTATGTGTCCTTAAGTCTCAAGAGAGTCTTTTGTAGGCATCATATGGATGAGTCTTATTTTTTTTTAAATCCATTCTACCACCATATGTCTTTTGATTGGGGCATTTATTACTTTTTTTAAAGATTTTATTTATTTGTCAGAGAGAGAGAGAGCGAGAGCATAAGCAGGGGGGAACAGGCAGAGGGAAAAGCAGGCAGAGAGAAAAGCAGGTTCCCTGCTGAGCAAGGAGCCTGATGCAGGACTTGATCCCAGGACCCTGAAATCATGACCTGAGCCAAAGACAGATGCTTAATTGACTGAGACATCCAGGTGTCCTAATTGACTGGGGCATTTAGACCATTTACATTTTAAGTAATTATTGATAGATATGTACTTATTACCATTTTGTTCATTGTCTTCCGGTTACTCTGGTAGTTCCTTTCTGTTCCTTTCTTCTCTTGCTCTCTTCCTTTGTGATTGGTGACTTTCTTTAGTGTTATGCTTGGATTACTTTCTCTTTATTTTTTGTGTATCTATTATAGGTTTTGGGGTTACTGTTGCCATGAGGTTCATGTATAAAATCTTAAATATAGAGTAATTTATATTGAGTTGATGATTCCTTAAGTTCGAATACATTATGAGAGCATTACATTTTTACTCCTCTTCCATGTTTTATGTATATGTCATATTTTACATTTTTTATTTTGTAAGTCCCTTAATTAATTCTTCAGATAAATTGATTTTACTACTTTTCTCTTTTAACCTTCGTACTAGTTTTGTAGGTTATTGATATACTACCTGTATTGTTTGTTTTTACTTGTGAAATTTTTTCAAAAGTGAATACTGCAAATACAGTTGGTACAACAATATACACATAATGAGAGTCCCAGAAGGAAAGGAGAGAGTAAAAGGGGAAGAAAAAAGAAATAATGGCCAAAAATTTCAGACTGCACAGAGTGAAAATAGTAAGCATTGGTCATGTGATGCAATAGGAAGTCATACCATTGGTAAATGTATGACTTGGTATAAATACTTTGGAATGTAATTTGACATTACCTTGTAAATTTGAGTCATTCTTAGAACTCAGTAATCCTATCCCATAGGATTACAATTTTTTGATACATGTTTCTATCAGGAGATGTATATAAGCAACATTGTTTGTAATAGAAGGAAAAACTGGAAATATTCCAAATATCTGTTGATAGGACAGTGGAAAATTAAATGGATATATTCATACATTTAGATACTTATATTAAAGATTTTATTTATTTGAGAGAGAGAGCGCAAGCGAGAGAGACAGCATGAGCCACAGAGAGAAGAGCGAGAGGTAGAAGCAGGCTCCCTGCTGGTTAAGCAGCCTGATGTGGGACTCAATCCCAGGACCCCAGGATCATGACCTGAGCCAAAAGCAGCCACTTAAATGACTGAACCACCCAGGTGCCCCTCATTTGAGGTAAAATGAATCAACTCCAACCACTTTCATCAACATGGATGACTATCATGAATAAAATGTTAAAACTTTAAAATCAAATTATAGGGTAATAATACAATATGATATTATTTATACAACATCCAAAACAAGCACCAAAAAACCATAAGATACCTAGGAATAAACCAAAGAGGTAAAGGATCTGTATTCTGAAAACTATAGAACGCTCATGAAAAAAATTGAGGAAAACACAAAGAAATGGAAAAATGTTCCATGTTCATGGATTGGAAGAACAAATGCTGTTAAAATAGCTATGCTACCCAGAGCTATCTACACATTCTATGCAATCCATATCAAAATACCATCAATTTCTTTCACAGAGCTGGAACAAACAATCCTAAAATTTGTATGGAACCAGAAAAGACCAGGAATAGCAAGAGGAATGTTGAAAAAGAAAACCAAAGCTGGGAGCATCACAATGCTTAACTTCAAGCTATATTACAAAGCTCTAATCATTAAGACAGCATGGTACTGGTACAAAAACAGACATAGATAAATGGAACAGAATAGAGAGCCCAGAAATGGACCCTCAACTTTACAGTCAACTAATCTTTGACAAAGCAGAAAAGAATATTCAATGGAAAAAAGACAGTCTCTTCAACAAACAGTGCTGGGAAGATGGACAGCCACATGCAAAAAGAATGAAACTGGACCACTTTCTTACACCATATACAAAAATAAACTCAAAATGGATGAAAGACCTCAATGTGAGACAGAAATCCATCAAAATCCTAGAGGAGAACACGGGCAATAACCTTTTTGACCTTGGCTGCCGCTATTTATTAGACATGTCTCCAGAGGCAAGGGAAACAAAAACAAAAATGAAGTATTGGGACTTCATCAAGATAAAAAGCTTTTGCACAGCAAAGGAAACAGTTAACGAAACTAAAAGGGAACCTGTGGAATGGTAGAAGATATTTGCAAATGACATAACAGATAAAGGGCTGGTATCCAAAATCTATAAAGAACTAAACTTAACACCCAAAAAACGAATAATCCAGTCAAGAAATAGGCAGAAAACATGAACAGACATTTCTCCACAGAAGACATACAAATAGCTAACAGACACATGAAAAAATGTTCAACATCACTCGACATCAGAGAAATACAAATCAAAAGCACAATAAGATATCACCTCACACCAGTCAGAATGGCTAAAATTGACAGGTCAGGAAACGACAGGTGTTCACAAGGATGCAGAGAAAGGGGAGCTTCCTTACACTGTTGGTGGGAATGCAAACTGGTGCAGCCACTCTGGAAAACAGTATGAAGTTTCCTCAAAAAGTTAAAAATAGATCTACTTTACAACCCAGCAATCGTATTACTAGGTATTTATCCAAAGGATACAAACAGAGATTCAGAGGGACACCTGCACCCCAATGTTTATAGCAGCAATGCCCACAATAGCCAAAATAGGAAAAAAGCCCAGATGTCCATCAACAGATGAATGGATAAAGAAGTCATGTATATATATAGTGTATATATATACAATGGAATATTACTCAGCCACCAGAAAGGATGAAATCTTGCCATTTGCAATGACATGGATGGAACTAGAGGGTATTACGCTAAGCAGAATAAGTCAGTCAGAGAAAGACAATTATCATGATTTCACTCATATGTGGAATTTAAGAAACAAAACAGATGAACATATGGGAAGGGAAGGAAAAATAAAATAAGATGAAAACAGAGAGGGAGCCAAACCATAAGAGACTCTTAGCTCTAGGAAACAAACTGAAGGTTGCTGGAGGGGGTGTGGGTAGGGGGATGGGGTAACTGGGTGATGCGCATTAAGGAGGGCACTTGATGTAATGAGTACTGGGTGTTATATGCAGCTGATGAATCTCTAAATTCTGCCCCTGAGACTAATAATACAGTACATGTTATCTAAATTGAATTTAAATAAAAAATTTAAAATTACATTAAAAATTAAAATTAAAAAAATTCAAAACAAGCAAAACTATATAATACATATTTTAGATATCAGTATATAAGCAGCAAATTTGAAAGATGATAAAATTCAGGAGGATGGTTGTCTCTGGAGGAGAGATAGGTAATGTGATATGGAAAGGGCAAAGTGGGTTTAATTATAATGACAATATTTTATTTCTTAAGCTGAGTATATAGGTGTTTATTTCAATTTTATGCTTTATAAAAATTCTATAAATTACATATATTCCATATTTATGAGTTATTTCATAAATTTTTAAAAGTTGAAGAAGGAAGGAGGAAAAAGATATTGAAGGAGGAAGGAGGAGAAAGAAGAAGGCAATCACAAGAAAAGAGAGAAGAAAACTGGAACCAATCAAAACAGGAAATTAGTTTAAGAATTGATCAGGGGAAATGTATGTTCCCAGAAATCCCGGAAAGTGCGTGTTGGGTTTCCCACAGTGCTTGATTAAGGACTCAACCCATTTTTATTTGAGTATGAAAAGACAGGATTTACTGAGTACCTGTTAAATCTGGGTTTACCTCGTGCTGATAATGAGCCTTATTTATCAATGTTGGCCTTTTAAAATACCAGTTCTACTTCAAAAATTATGTTATTGATTCCTATTAACTTAGACATCCCTATTAATCTGTTTCTGATTTCACTTTAAAGCAATGGCAATGATGAGAAGAGTGGAAAATTATCCTCTTGGAATGCTTTGCCACTCCACAAATAAACAGATTAAAAATATCATTCTATGTAAAACCACTGTGGATAGTACAGATTGCTAAAGCACCAAATAGGAGAACTAGCATCTTTAAGAAGGTCCACACGTAACCTTAGAAAACAGGTTGTCCATCCCAGGGCTCCTTTGCTGGACGAAAGAACAATAGGTCGTTTTATATTTACAGGTTACATTTCTTAACTTCTTGTAGTTCTGCAAGTCTAAATCGTTTGAAATTGGTTTTCACCATACTCTGGTCTGGAGCCACAGATACCAGATAATCCATATTAGCAAGAAAGTTCAATTATTTACCTTAAAGTAATATTGGTAACGGCTGTGAAATGTGAATGTCTAAAGCCATTTGGGAAATGAAAGAAGATGACCTCCCTCCTAAATGAAATAAACTATACACATGAGACTCCAGCATTCCTTTCAAATGAGAAAAAAATGAGAAAAAGGTGTTTCAGTGCTAACAGTGTGGCTTTGATAAATGAAAGACTGTGTTGCCTATTCTATCCCTGGACACATTCAGGGTTTAGAATTTCCACAAGTAAGGAACTAAGTGCACAAGCAAATTTACCTTGGAAGCTATTTCATAATCTTGCCAGAGTCATGATTCAGCACACAGAATCAACATTTTATTGTTAATTCTCTAAAATGATTACTTTTGAATAATTTACAAAATTACTATAATTATCATAAAAAGCAACCCCATTATGCCTGATTTCCTTTCTAATTATTGGGGACCATGATTTAAGTATAATTAAATAATTACAACAGTGTTTTTAACCCATTAAATGTACATTTCAAAAATCTTGATATAAAATATCAGACATAATTTTAAGAAACTGTATTTTGCATTAAATTTACTTTTACCAGGTAAATATAATCTACAATTTTTCCCTCTGGAGATAGAATTATGTATTTTTTAAAACTTAGCACTCAGAAGGGGCAGTTAGTGCTCCAGTGTGTCTGTCTTAATGTGTGACACCAATTCTTAAGAGAGTATTTTAATTTTATTTTTTTAAAGATTTATTTATTTATTTAGGGGGGAGGGGCAGAAGGCAAGGGAGAGAATCCTCAAGCAGACTCCCCCTGTCAGCACAGAGCCCCACGTGGGACTTGATTCCAGAACCCGAGATCATGACCTGAGCCAAAATCAAGAGGCAGATGCTTAACTGACTGAGACACGCAGGTGCCCCAAGAGAATGTTTTTAGAAAGATAGCATTGCTCATTGCTCCTGGCTAGAGGGAATGTTTTGCTAACTCTTCCAAATCTCAGTCTTATACCTAGAAAATAAAAGTTCAAATGGGAACAAAGCAAAGGTCTTTAGTGCATTTAAACAATTTTTTTTAAAAGAGAGATATGGGGCGCCTGGGTGGCACAGCGGTTAAGCCTCTGCCTTCAGCTCAGGGCGTGATCCCGGCGTTATGGGATCGAGCCCCACATCAGGCTCTTCTGCTATGAGCCTGCTTCTTCCTCTCCCACTCCCCCTGCTTGTGTTCCCTCTCTCGCTGGCTGTCTCTCTCTCTGTCAAATAAATAAAAATAAAATCTTTAAAAAAAAAAAAGAGAGAGATAAATTTGCTAACATTTTCACTGAGCTACAGTTTATGAAACATTCCCACAGATATTCTCTTTTGATAAAATCATCCTGGGACTCACTTGGCAGTTGAGACATCTGAATCCTAACCATTAGACCAACAGGGAGCATCTCAATTGGCAGTTGAATAACAGGGTTAGGTCAACTGAGTTAATCAAGTAGCTGAACCAAGCCTGGGATTCAGATCTTCTCACTACATGCCCAGCGAGAAAATATAATTAGCATACACAACCACTTATTTTGTATTTTGGTACATTATATTCACAAGCGTAAGTATGTATACCCAAATCTGGTTGCCTGAACATGATTAATACTGTTAAATAGAGCAAGTTTTTGGTCTTAATTTTGTAATTTGTTTCTCTAGAGCCAGTATATGTGACTGTATGTATATATGACCAGTATGTGTATATATATACATATATATGTGTATATATATATGTATATATACACTCACATGTGACTGTCCTTGTAATCCTTTGAACAAATCCAAGACCTTGGCTCACATTCAAGGACTTCTGTATATCTAACTACCAATAGGACAATTTACCTGGCTTCCCTCTAATTCAATAAGCCAAAAATTGAACTTACTGAAAACCTGCTTGCACTCAAAATGTCTTTGTGAATCTGCTTCCTCTGTGCCCTGCCTACCGCCCTCCCCCTACCCTGTACTCCAACTGTTCCTGCTCATTGCTTTTGCAGATTATGTATGGCCATGTTATATCCCATATAATATAGGATTTCCTCATCCTTGTTGATTCAACAGCGATGGGTTTTCTACCTAAAGCCACACAGAATTCAACATCTTATTTATATTTCTTGGCTCAGGGCCGATCAGATTCTCCCTCTCTGAGACACAGAGTGAAGTAGTACTTCTTTGTGGGAAATGAAGCTGAAGATCATGTAGAATTAAAGTCTCAAGGTAGCCTTTATAGGGCCTATGAATTACATTTGATGTCAGGGTCTCAGAAGCACCCAGATCCATCTAGGAACGTTCTCAATGACCTTGGAGGTGAGGTGCCGCATGTCAGGAGATGCCAAGAGACCACAAGAAAATAACTAGATGAGACTTCTGATGCCAGATATCTCTGAATTGGCAGGTTTACTTCTCTTGTCTTTCTGACACAAGAGTATGGCTTTATTGTTTTTCAAAGGAAATGGGTTGATACAACAATAGTTAGGTCTACGTGCAGGGAGTATGTGGGATTTTAGTGAAATGGGATTATAAAAATTCTGTATAAAAATAAAGTGAGGTATTTTTATGCCAATATAAAATGGTGTCAAAAGTACTTTTCAGAGTAGGGTTTAGGACACTGTGTTGCTTGCAGGAAGCCAATCAAGTTTCCTTACCGTTCTGCATACCAAACTTCTCTACAGAACTCTGGAAGCCCCATGGAGAATATATCTGTCAGGGACTATAGTCCTGGAAAGGATAAGAAGCATTTAAGTGTACAAAACTGCACTAATGTGGATAAGTACTGGCTTTTGTTAATACTCATTTAAACATTAGAATATTTATTTCAAATACACTTGAATTCTTTAGAAATCTATGTATTTGTATATACTAATGATCTAGGAGGATCACCTCACAATCTTTACAGGTTTACCTTGTTTGGTTTACGGTATATAGTTGAGTGCAAAACATTTTCCAAAGTTCTTATTGTGACTTCCGTACTGTGAATTAGTAATACTGTAATATACAATTGAGTAGAATTCTCTTTATAAAAGCATTTCTTGCAAAAAGTGCATGAAAGTTATCTGTAAAGTTTATCTAATGGTTGCAAAGGAAATACCTGTCATCACCTCCTAGTCCACTAGCCTAGAACCCCTTGCCTAGAACATTTGAGGCAAGCAGAAACTACCACTCCATCATTGGCCCTGTGTCTTCTAATTACACCACTTCCTCCCTTTTATAATTATTTATTTCCTTGTTTTTCTCTATGATTTTACCCTTTATTATCACATCCGTAAGCCTGTTTAAAACTTTGAATAAATGGAATCCTATTGGGTACATTCTTTGTTACTTTACCTAATTCATTCAAAACCCCTGACATAAGATTCATTCACCTTTGTGAATGTTGTATAATATTGCTTCATATGAACACAGTACAATTGAGCCATTTTAATGTTGATGGATATTTAGGGTGTTTCCAATTTGGGGCTCCTAAGAACAACACTGCAATGAACATTCTTGGGCATGAATCCTAGTGAACATGTGCACACATTTCTGTGGTTATATACCAAGGACTGGAATAATGGTCAAAAGATCTGCATATCTTCAACATTCTACAAGGTAATGTCAGATTGTTTTTACCAGTTTATACTCCTATCACAACATATGAGAATTGATTTTTCCCCACAAAATTGCCAAGAATTGAATTTATCTAATTTTTGCCAATCTTATGGATAATGGCTTTGCATTGGAATTTTGCAAGGAAATTTGCATTTCCTTGTTTACCACTGAGATTGATCATCTTTACGTATCTTTATTGGCCATAAAGGAGCTCTTTATGTATTTAAACACTAGTCAAAAATCTTTATGGCTTATCTTTTCATTTCCATTATGGTATCTTCTGAAAATGAACTCTTAACTTTGATGTACTTGAATATATCAGTATTTTCTTTACAGTTAATGGTTTTGGACTTAAGAAATTCTTCCACACCCTGAGGTCCAGAAGATAGTCACTTCTAAAAGCTTTAGTTTATTTTTTTTAATGATTTTTTATTATATTATGTTAGTCACCACACAGTACATCCCCGGATTCCAATGTAAAGTTCGATGCTTCATTAGTTGCGTATAACAACCAGTGCACCATGCAATACATGCCCTCCCTACTACCCATCACCGTTGTATCCCAATCCCCCACCCCCCTCCCCTCTGAGGCCCTCAGTTTCTTTCTCATAGTCCATAGTCTCTCATGTTTCATTCCCCTCTGATTGCCCCCCTTTCCTTATCCCTTTCTTCCCCTACTGATTTTCCTAGTTCTCATGTTCCATAGATGAGAGAAATCATATGATAATTGTCTTTCTCTGCTTGACTTATTTCACTTAGCATTATCTCCTCCAGTGCCGTCCATGTTGCAGCAAATGTTGAGAATTCGTTCTTTCTGATAGCTGAGTAATATTCCATTGTATATATGGACCACAGCTTCTTAATCCAGTCATCTGTTGAAGGGCATCTCGGCTCCTTCCATGATTTGGCTATTGTGGACAATGCAGCTATGAACATTGGGGTGCATATGGCCCTTCTCTTTACTACGTCTGTATCTTTGGGGTAAACACCCAGTAGTGCAATGGCTGGGTCATAGGGTAGTTCAATTTTTAACTTTTTAAGGGACCTCCACACTGTTTTCCAGAGTGGCTGTACCAACTTGCATTCCCACCAACAATGTAGGAGGGATCCCCTTTCTCCACATCCTCTCCAACAANAAAATTTATTTTATTTTTTTAATTATTATATTATGTTAGTCACCATACAGTACATCCCCGGATTCCGATGCAAAGTTCGATGCTTCATTAGTTGCGTATAACACCCAGTGCACCATGCAATACGTGCCCTCCTTACTACCCATCACCAG